>NC_057393.1:46205902-46429513 GCF_019320065.1 Cervus canadensis
GTAAACCATTACAACGCCAGTCAGGATGGCTGCTATCCAAAAGTCTACAAGCAATAAATGCTGGAGAGGGTGTGGAGAAAAGGGAACCCTCTTACACTGTTGGTGGGAATGCAAACTAGTACAGCCACTATGGAGAACAGTGTGGAGATTTCTTAAAAAACTGGAAATAGAACTGCCATATGACCCAGCAATCCCACTTCTAGGCATACACACTGAGGAAACCAGATCTGAAAGAGACACGTGCACCCCCAATGTTCATCGCAGCACTGTTTATAATAGCCAGGACATGGAAGCAACCTAGATGCCCATCAGCAGATGAATGGATAGGGAAGCTGTGGTACATATACACCATGGAATATTACTCAGCCGTTAAAAAAGAATTCATTTGAATCAGTTCTAATGAGATGGATGAAACTGGAGCCCATTATACAGAGTGAAGTAAGCCAGAAAGATAAAGACATTACAGCATACTAACACATATATATGGAATTTAGAAAGGTGATAACGATAACCCTATATGCAAAACAGAAAAAGAGACACAGAAGTACAGAACAGACTTTTGAACTCTGTGGGAGAAAGTGAGGGTGGGATATTTCAAAAGAACAGCATATATACTATCTATGGTGAAACAGATCACCAGCCCAGGTGGGATGCATGAGACAAGTGTTCCGGCCTGGTGCACTGGGAAGACCCAGAGGAATCGGGTGGAGAGGGAAGTGGGAGGGGGGATCGGGATTGGGAATACATGTAAATCCATGGCTGATTCATATCAATGTATGACAAAACCCACTGGAAAAAAATAATAATAATAATAAAAAAAAAAAGAATATTGTGATGAGCGACACTATAAACAAAGGCAGATGCTGAAGCATTAGTTTCGTATAACAAAATAATATGTTCTAACTTTATTTGAAAGTTCCGTGTGGGTTTTTTAAAAATGACATGGTCTAAGATGCATATTTAATCTATTTCAAATATTTCAAAAGAGTATTTTATCTTAGAGATACTTAGAAATAAACATGCAATCCAGTACAATCCAGTAAAGGTGTTAAAATCATAGAACCATGGTTATTAACAAAAATATTTGGTGCATGGGATTTCAGTTTAATTCCATTTTTTTCTTCTTTTCTCATTTTCATCTCAAATCCCTCAGTGAGTAAAACATTGCCTGCCCTTCCTGTGGGACAGCAGAGCAGAAGACAGTGTAAAATTTTGGTGAAATATAATAACAGAACCCCTCCTTAATAGTTTTAGATTGGCACAACCTATATGGGATTATGTGTACCAGACATTGAAACAAACATTTTATGGTCTCAAAGATCAGTAACAGAATCACTATATTTCAAAGCACAGAGCAGTATATTTAATGACTCAAGGCACTCCAGGGTCATGTTTAAGATCTCAAAATCAAGTTTGAGATCATTGTGAAAGACACAAGCATTATTAATAGTTCTGCATTATTTGGATCATAACAACCTCCTGAACTGAGATTCCATTTCCTGAGAGAGGAAATATATTTCTTCACTGGTTGAAAAATGTATTTGTTTGTATGTATGCCTATGGTATTTTGGTAATTCAAATATGACAGTATATTTCTAGACGCTCCTCCCCTCATTGTGGTAATACAAGAATAAAGACAGCGAGCTTGGCATCACTGGAACTCAATTCCAGAAAAAAAAAAAAAAATAGCATTAACTATTTTTCAGACTCAAGCCTATCTGTTGTCTGATCTGCAAAAAATCTGAAAAGCGGGTATATAGACTGGATTGAAAATAGGAATTAAATGGGAAATAAACAGAAAATAAAGGTTTGCAAAGGAGAAATTAGATGCTTATTGAGTTTGTCAGAAGGAGCTAATGAGTCAGTGAGATCAGACACATCTATTTAAAACAACACATTAGGAATGAAAGTTTCACTTTCCATTAAAAACAAATAATTAAAAGGAAGTTGGCAAAGTAAGGTGAGCAAAAAATAGTGAGAAACAGGAGAAAGGAGAGCTTCCAACTAAAAAGATAACTTCCAGGGTTTTAAAGGCATCTCTACTATCCAGGGTCAACAGTATATTTCAGGAGCATATGCTTGAAGAGAAAACTAAGAAGGTTCTAGTTGGTAATGAAAAATACCAGGGATCAAGCTCTTCCATGAATTAATGTATGAATTGTTTAATCTAATAATTTGATCAACAAAAAGTTCAGTTTACATAAAAGTATCATAGGCAGAATCAGTGAATATTTATCAAGTTACATCTGTGTCTACTAAAATATTTTCTGAATTGAGCTGATTAATGATTCAAAAACAGACATATTTTCCAGGAAAACAAAGGGCCTACTGAGAAAAGTGTTTGAATTTGATTTCTTAAGTCTGTTGATTTTAAAGTTCAATAATGATCAATTACATGAATATAAGTAGTTTTAAAGGAGTTCTTAATTCTCAACTTTTTTCTTTTTTTTAAACAAATTCTCTCTCTTCCTGTAATTACTAGTTCTGCATATATTTTCAAGAAGTCTGTAGTATTATTCAGATAGAGCAGGGAATTAAGACATTTGTATATTATTATGCTACACGGTTGATTTGTAATTAAAGTAGAAAAATAGCTGACTTTTGTTGCACAAAAGAAATGATGACTCAAATCCCAGATTCTTTAAGGAAAAGAACAAAGCAAAATTTCAGTAAAGGCATGTAGAAAGAAATGACACAGAAAATTCAGTTATTAAGCTAACAAGAGGTTCCCTATAAGCTGAAACCATTTACCTTCTAATGAATAGTGATGGGATTTTTTATAACATTGTTTTATCATATATTCATTCATTGATTTATTCAGTGCATATTTATGAGTATCTACTAAGCATTAGAGAACGTGTTAATCTACTATTAGTTAGTCTCCTGGGTCTAGAGATTGGTGATAGAAGTCACCCTGTAAGAAGTCTCTGTAAGACATGGAGAAACAACTGAGCAATTAAAAGAATTTGATAAATGTTTTACAAGGGAAAACATAGTACATTCAGAGGTTGCATGGGATACGGGTGTGATGGAAAGACTCAGATTTGGTGGCGAGGTCACAAAGAGTATAAAGAAAATGAAATTTTAACTGAAACTTGAAATATAAATAGGAGGAGTTAGCAAATAGGAGACAAGTTATTTGAAGAATAATATTTCAGGAAGAAGGAACAACTGAGCATTCAGCTGTTACATCAGCAAGAGACACTTGTTCTAGGAAATAAAAATCAAGAGGACAGCACAGTCCTAACAGAATTCAATGGGTATGAACGGAGAGGAATGCCACTGCCTGTTGAAATTTGCAAAAGAATCCTCTAACTGCAAAATGAAAAAAACTGTATATTGTCTAGACAAATTGAAACATTTTTGTAGTAATGCCTGCCAAAGACATCAGCCTAAAGTACAGTAGCAGAAGTGATATGGAAATCAGTGAAGTGTTAAGAAAAAAACAATTTAATAAGTAGATGTTAACAGTCTCATGAGTTAAATGTATGAGATTGAGGGATCACTGCAAGACAACTTTCATTAGACTGATGGGGGAAAGAGTAGAACATAATAGGCTGAAATGAACATACAGTTGGTAATTAAAAATAAAATATATAAATCTACCAGAAACTTTGGCTGGAAAGAGAAGAGAAATGTAATGATTTGACATGGGATGGTGGGGATGGGTGGAAGGTGAAAAATTTGAGCACAGGTCCATGTTTATAGCAGAAAGCCAGTATAGAGAGAAAGTTGAAAGTATGACAGAAAAGAAAGATTGAATTTCTATTCTTAATGAAGCTAGTGTGGTTGGATTCAGAGCAAAGATAGAAGAATTAGCTTTATACAGAAATATAAACTTTTACAAAAGTAAGAGGAAATAGGTTGCTTTTGAAGGATTTGTGTCAGGAGTTTGAGAGACAGTTAACTACTAAGAATGGCAGTTAAATTGATCAGGAATTTATGAAGGACAAGGGGTTCAGGGAACTAGGGATATTTATAAGAGAGCAGTTAAGGCTATGGATCATTAATTTCAACCTAGAACAAAAATCAGGAAAAAAATTAAGTGGGATAGTGCACAGAAAACAAAGTAACTTCTTGAGTTTGAAGAACAAATGAAGTGGTGAAAATGAAAACAGGAAAGAATCATTTATAGAGCATTTCTATTGCTGGCTTCATCAGTAGACAATCCCATCCTGAGAAAAACAAGGTCAAGGATTTGGCCACAGAAAGAAATGGCTAAAGTGGATTGAAAGAGAAAAGTACAGAGAATTAAAAGGTCAGGGACCCAAAGGTCAAAGTTCTTTTTTGAAGGGCTATCTGAATGTTGAAATTATGCCAGGAGAAGGGGGGAAGGGAAGGGGAATATCTAGGTGGCAAGGAATTTGATGAGAGAGGGAAATAGCAGATAGTTCTGTAGATGACAGCCACAAGAAGTATATATGTCCAAATGGCCTTTCCCTCAAAATAGCATGTTGTTTCTGTTGTCCAGCCGCTTTGTCATGTCTGACTCTTTGTAACCCCATGGACTGCAGCACACCAGGTTTCCCCGTCCTTCAGCATCTCCCGGAGTTTGTTTAAACTCATCTTCATTGAATCAGTGATGCCATCCAGCCATCTTATCCTGTCCTCCCATTCTCCTCCTGCCTTTGATCTTTCCCAGCACGAGGATGGTCAAAAGATGAAGGAATATTCATCTGAATTTGGTTTGATGTAACAAAGAAAACTAGCTCTTTCTCTTAGGGGTCCCCAATCCCAGATAATGGAAAGGTAGAAGCCAGGCTGCACATCAGAAAGTGAGAAGCAGACAGATGAGTGAGCAAACCTTTATCTGTATGTATAGCCACTTCTCATCACTTGTATTCCCTGGACAACGGAAAAATTGTCGTCCACAAAACTGGTCCCTGGTGCCAAAAATGTTGTGGAATAATCAGCTACCTCAAAATCAAATAGCCATTTAATCTAGGACACCAAATATCTCCCCTCAAAAATAAGATTATTTAAAAAAAATAAGATTATTTTTCTTAGGGAAAAAAGTATTCATCTTAAGTATGGTATTCATTATTTCCATATTCACTCTTATGTTGGTGTTAATAGTATCCTGTATCAGTTAAAGTATTACCAGAACACCAGCAACCTAATCTTGTCTAAATATTAATAACTTAGTTTTTTACCTAGAATTTTGCTATATTCTAAAGGAGTTGCTAATTAACTAAAAGTTTAAGCTGGCAAATTTACTAGTACTTGAGATAAAATATATTTTGGTTAGAAATCTTTCAGCCTGGAACTAAATACACATACACACACATTTCTAGAACAAAACTGCTTCAAGCTAAGCTGACTTAATCATGGAGCTAAAGCCTGCTAGAATTAGCTTACTGTTTCTCATTATATATGCTATTGAAAAGACCTATGCTGAGGCTGATTAAGAAAGATCATTTTCAAATTGACTTTTAGATGTTAGAGAATATCTTTAAAATTGTCTCATGATTATAAAATTTAATTTCTTCCAATTTTAATGTAACAAATCTTATGGATTAATTTTAAATTCCAACCAAATCTTTAGTAAAACAAGGAAACATGCTGGTTATAAAGCACAGTTAAGGAAGCTCTGCCATAAAATTCCATTATAAGATACTTCATCTGACACTCAATTCTGATTATATGACTATTATCAATAAGATTATATTCTTAGGCTTGTAACTAAAACAGATTACGATGATAAGTTTTCCTCCTGCTCCAAAGAATAGTGCTTTGCTGTGCTGTGATTAATTGCTCAGTCATGTCCAACTCTCTGCCACCCCATGCTATGTAGCTCCTCTGTCCATGGGAATTCTCCAGGCAAGAATACTGGAGTGGGTTGCCCCGCCTGACTCCAGACCTTCCCAACCCGGGGATCAAATTTAGGTCTCCCTCCTTGCAGGCTGATTCTTTAACATCTGAGCCACCAGAGAACAGTAGAGAACTAGATTTATATTGTGCTTTTTTTTTTCTTTTTGTTACAGATTTTTGTCACAGGAATTAGGTTTTAGAATTCTATGGCTTCATATGTTCCTTGAAAGATAATACTAAGTTGTATAGCTTTGACCTTTACCATGTTCTGTAATTCCCCTGTGTGGTCATTCTGATTCTTCCTTTTATGTACTCAGAAGTCAATGACAAGAGAGAAGCAGGCTCAGAAAATACTATTTATAACTGATAATTGGCCAAAGGCAAGCAATCCAGCCTGTCTTTCTCAGTGTATTCTGTGTTTTCTGACTGGTTCATCAACCTAGAATCCAAAATAAGATTCAGAATGAAAATAAAATGTCATAAACCAATTAATAGAAAATAATATTTTCTTTCAGGGGTCTGACTATACCACTTTGTGTACAAGTCAGATTGTCACTGAGATATTACTGCTTTACTGCACGATGGACAGGAGAAATTCCCTCCCAGGTCCTGCACATCTTTGAAATCACCAACAGTATTTTTTAATAAACAGGATGATTTTGTAACCTCTGAAAAATAATACTGAATGCTTCTTATATGCCAGTTCTAAAAGCACAAAGAATTAAAAGATAGTCTCTGCAGTTATAATCTACTCAATATTATTACTCTGGCAATTATGTGACCTGGATATAGCTTGGTATGAATGAAATTACTACTATGTATTTAGCTTTAGAATCCTGATGAAGATGAACAAACTGCAAATTACTCAAATGCTTGGAAACAGAAGCTGACTTATACACAGCCACTTGTTTAGATTGTCTGTGCCACCCCAGTGTCATGACTCTATTCCAGATGATGGCCTTGGGCTATTTCACTTTTCTGACACTGTGTCTCAGTGATGCATCGCTAACTCTAAGCACTACTCTCTCCCTTTATGTATGTTCTACAGCTGTAAGGTGAAGATAATTCAGATCACTCACTGACCTTCCTTATAAATATTAGTAGGAGGAGAACTTACACTACACTGTTTTCAGGTTTAGTCAGGCAAAGGGCAAATATTACATAATATCACTTATATGTGAAATAAAAAAAAAAAACGAATGCAAATAAAACATATTTACAAAACACAAACAGACTCACAGACATAGAAAACAAACTAACCCAAAGGAAAAGAGGAGGAGGAGGGACAGATTAAGAGATTCGTAGATACACACTACTATCTATAAAATCCTGGAGAAGGAAATGGCAACCCACTCCAGTATTCTTGCCTGGAGAATCCCATGGACAGAGGAGCATGGCAGGCTACAGTCCATGGGGTTGCAAAAGACCTGACTGAAGCAACTTAGCATGCATATATAAAATAGAAAACAACCGGGATTTACTGCATGGCACATGGAACTATATTCAATATCTTGTGATAACCTATAATGGAAAAGCATTTGAAGCTGTGCAGCTGAAACTAACATAATGTTGTAAATCAGCTATAGCTTAATAAAAATTAAATTAAAAGTTTACCCAAGAAAATTGATCCAAACCTTTAAAAATAAAAACAGATCGTTCCACTGTTAAATACTTGACATCCTCAAAATCATTCATAGCACCTGATAAACTTGGTAGTCATTAAGTAATAACTCCCCATTTTCCTCTTGCCCCAGCTCCTGGTAAACTTTAATCAGTTTATAATTTGACTATTGTAGATATTTCGTATAAGTTGAATTACACAGTGTTTGCCCTTTTGTCCCTGGCTTCCCAGTAGTTTTTTATGTTTCATTCATGTGGTAGCATGTATTAAGACTTGTTTCCTATTTATGGCTGAATAACAGTTTATTATGTATATAAAAAAATTTTATTTATCCATTCATTTATTGATGAACTATTGGATTGCTTCCATCTTAGGGCTATTGTTAACAATCCTGCAGTGAACACTGGCACACAAATATCTCTTTGTGTCCTTGTTTTCAATTATTTCAGTTTACCTAGGAGTGGACTCTTAGTGATAGGGTACTTCTGTGTTTAGCTTTAAAGGAATTTCCAAACTGTTTTCCACATGGCTACACAATGTAACAAATCCACCAGCAATCTAAGAAGGTTTCAATTTCTTCACACTTTTGCTTACACTTGTTATTTTGTGATTTTTGCTTGTTCGTTTTTTAATATAGCCATTCTATCCTGAATATTCATTGGAAGGACTGATGCCGAAGCTGAAGCTCCAATACTTTGGCCACATGATGCAAAGAGCTGATTCACTGGAAAAGACCCTGATGCTGGGAAAGGTTGAAGGCAGGAAGAGAAGGGACAACAGCGGATGAGATGGTTGGATGGCATCACCGATTCTATGGACATGAGTTTGAGCAAGCTCCAGGAGTTGGTGATGGACAGGGACGCCTGGCATGCTACAGTCTGAACTGATGCCTGAAGGAAGGCATGGCAACCTACTCTAGAATTCTGGAGAATCCCATGGACAGAGTCTGGCAGGCTACAGTACATAGGGCCACTCGGAGTCAGACACGACTGAAACAACTCAGCACACACAGCACAGTAAGTATGAAGTGATGTCTCAGTGGTTTTGATTTTCATTTCTCTAATGACTACTGATGTTGTATAGCTTTTATGTGCTTATTCACCATTTATAATCTTCTTTGGAGAAATATTTACTGAAGTTCTTTGCCGGTTTTAAATGGGGTTGTTTGCTCACTTTCTTGAAAATATTCTTTAATCTACAGAAGTTTCAAATGTTGATGAAGTCCAATATACCTACATTTCTTTTGTTACTCATATTTTAGGTGTCATATCTACAAACCCACTACAAAATTCAAAGTTGTAAAGATTTACCCTATGGTTGTCTGAAGAGTTTTACATTGCCAATCTCCTTCTGAGGAGAACTACACTCAGCATCTCAAACCTCCACAGCTTTGAATTGCATCTATAAGCATCTGTCATTTTTCTTGATTTATATTGGGCATCTGTTAGCAAGATGTGTCCTTAGGCAATTTTTTTTTTCTTTTTTTTGCTTTATGTCATATTGACTTAGAAAAGATTTCACAGGAACAACTTACTTTCCGATAGAAGAAACCTGTGCTACAGCTCAGTCAGCACGTGTCTCTTGTTTAATGGTCAGAATATGGAAGTTTGCCTAAAGTTTTTGATGTGTCTGCATATGCATCAAAAATGTAATCAGCACTTGACATTTTAATATGAAGGTTTGCAAACATCTACAGCCCACTCTTTTTCACACTGCCTCTTCTGTATATGAAATTTTGTTACTTGTCACAACACAATTCTGTGTAATTAATTATGTGCTCTTTAAGAATGCATTTAAATATAAAACAAAGATAAAAACAAAACATCTCAAGAAAGACCAGTTTAATCATTTAGGTATTTATTTACTTGCTTTTTGTTTTGTTTTGGAGTTTTGCTATTGTTGTTATGACCTAATACAGAGTCAAGAATTGGCTGTGAAGGGTTTATAGTGACTCCATTTCTCCATTTTTATATCAAGTTCCCTGAATGCTACTTTCTCTATCCATCATTCTTAGTGCATGGCTTTTTAACTGCTCCATCATGTTTTTAATTTATCTGTAGGATCAGCTTCATACATGCAACTGGATGGTAACACAAGGCCCTGCTCTCAGAAGGGATTCAGCTCTTGGTTTAACACCCCTTGATATTGTTAATATTTTTTTTTCTTTGAACATGCGTCTTGTAAATGTAGTCTTAAGAGAAAATAAACCATGTGCATGACCGGATGAGATTTGTGGGGTGGCAGCATGTGCAGACCCCAGTTCAGGCCTACAGACAAGAGCTAGGAACAACCTGTGCTCATAGCAGTTCCACTGGCCACCTGGTGGTCCCAAGTTACAGTAAGTGTCAGAGGAACTAGTAAAATGCCATTATATAAATTTTAAATTAAATTAAGACTTTCAAAAAAGATGATTTGGTTGAAGTGTTAAATATTTTTTTGAAAATATTTCAACAAATCTCATTAGCTCTAGATATACTAAAATTTATATTTTGAAATAAATTATAAAACTGTATGCCAAAGTTTTCACATCTTATAATGTACAGTTAACAGCAGCAGTAAAAAGGACATCAGCAGAAAGATCCATCTCAAAATTAAAAATTATTTCTTGCATTTGCCAAGAGACACTGGTGTCACTCTCAATTTTACTATTTAAAAATGAAGTTATTGAAAGCATTTTGATGACATACTGGGTAGAGTTGGAGGAAAATTAGCCAGAAAAATCTTAGGAACAATTACATATCACATTAATACATTATTATAATTTATTGTTATAAAAATTAATGGATGAAAATATTTTATACCATTTGCAATATTTTTCTGCCATTATTTTGTTACACAAATATTACTATTATCCCTTTTAAATTTTAAAATAGTGAAATATTTGAAAGAAAATTTTGTATAATTATCCATATATTTCACCCCTGCTTCTTGAATGGCAATCCTACATTTCATTTACACAAAGCACCACATATTATTTTGCAAGATATCTGCTATAACTTTGACCATTATATCTATTCTATAGCCAGGATGAATAGTAAAAATTAAAGAGTTAAAAAAAGAAATGAAAGGGGTATGTGAACATATCTGTTTTTCTTAAAATTATTTTTCCCCAGTAAACTCAGTGATCTTTATATTTCATTGACCATATTTGTATTATTTATTCTCCTAATGCCGAGGAAATTTTGAAATCATAGAATCTTTAGCCAAATGCATTTCCATCCTGAAAAGAATCCTTTGTAGGCTTGTCTATGTAAGGAAGAAAGGGTGAATGAATATTCAGCTATCAAAATGGTATTTTTCATTTTTCCAATGTTAAGAACACAATTGTGGTTCTTTATCCTGTTCACTACTGTCTTTTTCTAAGAAATATTTTATGACAACTCCCTTATTTTTCTGAAACAAAATTATGAATTTCATTTTGCTACACATAAAACACAAAAATAAATCAATATGAGGGCCAAAATACTTAGAAGAAATAAAAGAGGAAATAAATAATATACATAATACATTTACACACAGTTGTGGATGTGACTGGTGATGGAGGTAAAGTCCGATGCTGTAAAGAGAAATATTGCACAGGAACATGGAATGTTAGGTCCATGAATCAAGGCAAATTGGAAGTGGTCAAGCAGGAGATGGCAAGAGTGAATACTGACATTTTATGAATCAGTGAACTATTGAACATCTATTTCTGCTTTACTGACTATGTCAAAGCCTTTGACTCTGTAGATCACAATAAACTCTGGAAAATTCTGAAAAAGATGGGAATACCAGACCACCAGACCTGCCTCTTGAGAAATCTGTATGCAGGTCAGGAAGCAACATTTAGAAGTGGACCTGGAGGAGAAGGGGACAACAGAATATAAGATGGTTGGATGGCATCACCAACTCAATGGACATGAGTTTGAGTAAACTCCAGGAGTTGGTGATGGACAGGGAGGCCTGGCGTGCTGCAGTCCATGGGGTCGCAAAGTGTTGGACACGACTGAGCAACTGAACTGAGATAAAATGGACTGGAATGGGTGAATTTAACTCAGATGACCATTATATCTACTACTGTGGCCAGAATCCCTTAGAAGAAATGGAGTAGCCATTATGATGGCTAATGGCTAACCATTATGATGGTTAATAAAAGAGTCTGAAATGCAGTACTTGGATTCAATCTCAAAAACAACAGAATGATCTCTGTTCATTTCCAAGGCATGTCATTCAATATCACAGTAATCCAAGTCTATACCCTGACCAGTAAGGCTGAAGAAGCTGAAGTTTAATGGTTCTATGAAGACCTACAAGACCTTCTAGAACTAACACACATAAAATGTGTCCTTTTCATTATAGGGGACTGGAATGCAAAACTCGGAAGTCAAGAGATACCTGGAGTAACAAGCAAATTTGGCCTTAGAGTACAAAACAGGGCAAAGACTAACGGAGATTTGCCAAGAGAATGCACTGGTCATAGCAAACACCCTCTTCCAACAACACAAGAGACAATTCTACACATGGACATCACCAGATGGTCAAAACAGAAACAAGATTGATTATATTCTTTGCAGCCAAAAAAGAAGTTCTATACAGTCAGAAAAACAAGACTGGGAGCTGACTGTGGCTCAGATCATGAAATTCTTATGGCAAAACTCAGACTTAAATTGAAGAAAGTAGGGGGAAACCACTAGATCATGCAGGAATGACCTAAATCAAATCCTTAAAGATTATACAGTGGAAGTTACAAATAGATTCAAGGAATTAGATCTGATAGAGAGAGTGCCTGATGAACTACAGACAGAGGTTTGTGACATTGTACAGGAAGCAGTGATCAAGACCATCCCCAAGAGAAAGAAAGGTAAAAAGGCAAAATGGTTGTCTGAGGAGGCCTTACAAATAGCTCAGAAAAGAAGAGAGGCTAAAGGCTAAGGAGAAACGGAAAAATATACATTTGAATGCAAAGTTCCAAAGAATAGCAAGAAGAGATAAGAAAGCCTTCCTCAGGGATCAATGCAAAGAAATGGAGGAAAACAATCGAATGGGAAAGACTAGAGATCTCTTCAAGAAAATAGAGATACCAAGGAAACATTTCATGCAAAGCTGGGCACAATAAAGGACAGAAATTATATGGACCTAACAGATATTAAGAAGAGATGGCAAGCATACACAGAAGAACTATACAAAAAAGATCTTCATGACCCAGATAATCACGATGATGTGATCACTCACCTAGAGCCAGGCATCCTGAAATGCAAAGTCAAGTGGGCCTTAAGAAACATCACTACGAACAAAGCTAGAGGAGGTGATAGAATCTCAATTGAGCAATTGTAAATTCTAAAAGATGATGCTATTAAAGTGCTGCACTCAATATGTCAGCAAATTTGTAAACTCAGCAGTGGCCACAGGACTGGAAAAGATCAGTTTTCATTTCACTGCCAAAGAAAGGCAATGCCAAAGAATGTTCAAACAACTGCACAATTGCACTCATCTAACACACTAGCAATGTAATGATCAAAATGCTCCAAGCCAGGCTTCAAAGGTACATTAACCATGAAATTTTAGATGTTCAAGCTGGATTTTAAAAAGGGAGAGGAGTCAGAGACCAAATTGCCAACATCCACTGGATCATCAAGAAAGCAAGAGTTCCAGAAAAACATCTACATCTGCTTTGATGACTACGCCAAAGCCTTCGACTGTGTAGATCACAGCAAAAAGTGGAAAATTCTGAAAGAGATGGGAATTCCAGACCACCTGACCTGTTTCCTGAGAAATCTGTTTGCAGATCAAGAAACAACAGTTAGAAATGGACATGGAACTACATACTGGTTCCAAATCGGGAAAGGAGTATGTCAAGGCTGTATATTGTCACCCTGCTTATTTAACTTAAATGCAGAGTACATCATGAGAAATGGTGGGCTGGATGAAGCACAATAATGTCACCACCTGAAGCTAAGAACTAACTCACTGGAAAAGACCTTGAGGCTGGGAAAGATTGAAGGCAGCAGAAGAAGGCTATGGCCATGGATAATATGGTTGGATGGAATCACTAACTCGATGGACATGAGTTTGATTAAGCTCCAGGAGTTGGTGATGAACAGGGAGTCTTGGCATGTTGCAGTCCATGGGGTCACAAAGAGTTGGACATGGCTGAGTGACTGAACTGAACTGAATAAGCTTACATTAACTACCAGTATAAATTAGTTACAGTTATCTCATACATGCAGTCACAGTCAAAGCAAAAGTGATACATGCCAATTTCAGAAGTTCAGTTGCACTCCACAGGCAAGCAGATAACATATGATATGGCAACACTGTCATCAGTGATCTGATGTTCTGATATTTAATTTATTTAAAGGGACATCATATTCCTAAATAGTATACATTAAAGCCACGTAATTTAAAGGGATGGATTCTAGACTAAAATAAACAAATATTTTTGTGACATGAATGCCATAGGAGAGTATTGAAATGTATTCAGTCCTTTGTATTCAGTCTTCTTTGTGTAGGAACATTGGACACTTTGCAACACACCACATCCCAGGCCCCTATGGTCTAAATATTAACAATGTTCACAGTTTTTGTTGTAGGCATAACATTTCAAGAAATGCCTCTTAGGTTAAACTTTCTGTCTTTAGAGTTTTCTTCTTATATTATTTAAAGCACATTTCTTGTTTTTGTTGCTGTGGTAGTGGTTTGTCTTTTGTTCTCTTTAGTTCCGGTACTTTTACATGTTCCTGATATGCCTCATAGGGCCCAAAGATATAATGCTGTAACCCTGAGGTTCTTAGTTTTGAGTTCTGAAATTGATTTTACCTGTTTTATGCAGGAATTCATTTATTGACATTGAACCTTGGATAATCCACAGAATCACCCAGATATTTGGGAGACATTTCTTAAAAGTGTCAGGAAGATACAGAGGTTATACTACAATTGTCAGAGTCAAATCATGTGACAGAATGATTGTGATTAGGCTGCTACCTCCTCTAGTGTTGAACACTAACTAAGCTCACACCATTGATATTTCTGTCCCTGGCATTTGATGTACCTGCCTGCACCACTGCCAGAGCTGCCCTTTATCCACAGCAAGTGACTAATAGATGGAATGGTTCTTCTGATAAGGAAAAGAACCATAGAGCTGGAACAAGTTCTAGTTCCCCATCTGTTGTAACTATCTGTGATATTATGAGAAAGCTGTTTAATTCTTCTAGGTTGACCTCTTCATATGTTTAAAGTCAAGATTACTTCTGCTACAGCAAAAAAAAAAAACTACAAAAGTAAAATATTATGTGTGCACACATTCACAAACACCTGTTTGAAGGCATAGGAACATGAGGACACCAGGTTGGATAGAACTATTTATTGTTCTTTTATTCACTAAGTTGTGCTTGACATATAGAAGATGGAAAAATCAGGTAAATGAATTCAGCATTAGAGTTATTTTCCCCCTGGGAACATTTCACTATTTCTAAAGGTAGAGCAAAGCGGTTGACAATTTCATATGCTTAGACAGACAATTGTGGAATAATAATATTATTCACATGTTTAAACAGGCCAGATTCAAGGTATTGGCAGCTTTCTTGCATTTGAATTGGAATTTAATTATAAACTGAAAATAATTTATCATTTGAGTCTCCTAGAAAAATTCAGACTCTGAAATTAAATTTACATGACCCTAGATTACTAACGCCTCATTTAATTTCAAAAAACATATAAAAGCTCTTTAAAGGAAGATGACTACACACTAGAATTTAAAGTCACTGTCTAGTACATGCCAGTACCCACCTAGAAACACACCACAAAAAAAAAACAGTGTATGAGAAGATAAAATCATGAATGAAAAGCAGGGAAAGACAGAATAATGAGGAATTTGGTTAGTGAAATCCTTATAAACTCCACATACTTTAAAATAATACATATGTTATGACAAAGGATATAAAGATATATCTGAAAAATTCAGTGGAGGAAAATTCAGGATCTGATGGGAAAACTACAGGTAACTATTCTTAGCAAGAAAGTCCATGGATATTCCATGAATGTCTATGTTTGAAATAGCTCTTTCTGGAGAGATGATGTAAGCTGACAACTTAAGCAAATATGAAAAATATATTAAGGGATATCATTATTTCAAAGGGCATATTTTCTGCAAATAACTACTAGAGTACATTTGTATTAAATCCAAGTAAGTGTCTGTTAGGCACAAATGCTCTATTGATCCACTTATTAAAATTGGTACAGTGACTCTGTGGCTCAACAATGATATGCCAGACTGCCTTATTTCCTCCTGATAAAAGGCCTGGGTCTATGCCTGAAGATGGATCTCCATGTAGCCCTTGGAAACCATCCATGGTACTCAGTAGAATATTTCTCTAGGGTGCCTTGAGGTAGCTTCATCTGCGAACAAAAGAAGTTCATTTCCTGATATGGAATATGAGGCAGGGATGACATGAATTATAGCCTAACTTATGTTAATTCAGAATTCCAAATGTTTGCTTCAGATACTCATTATTGTATCACACTAGGACGATGCTCACTTCAACCAGAATCATGAAAATAATTCTCAGATATGAAATTCTAATGATCTTTCACCCCTTTCTTCATCACTTAATATTGCTTGTTTTCTTTGTTTTTTTTTTTTTTAAACAAGATATTTTCATGTTCATATTGAATGTGGTACTGGACTTCTACCATGTGAGATGTATACGTGAACATTTATCTCAGAGCTTAAATTTTGAGTTTTGAACTTATGCATGCACATGCACACACATTCATCATATTATACTCAAAGATTACCAAGCTAACATTTTCTGTTGAATGATCTTCTTATTTTAGTTTATGTAAGTGGTAGCCTATTTAGAAAGTATGATAATATGCTTTTAAATATTTTTTCATCTTAAAAAAACTATGTTTTTTAAAATGCATATTTGTTAAAAAGTAATGCAGAAATGAATTTTATTCAAAAACTCAATTTATCTCATTTTCAACTACAATTAAGAATATATTTTAATATTTCTATTCTAAATTAAGAATGCAGACTTTTTGATATGCAATACCTCAAATTATGTCTTCACTGTTTTTTTCAAATAGCAAAATAATTATGTTGATGATAAAATATCCTAATATACATACAAAGAATCAGTCATTGGCAGAAGTTAGAATAAAAAACCTCAAATAATGAAGTAAGGGATATAAAAAGCAGATGATCTTTTAATTACCTCATATCAAATATTTCTAAGAAAGATTAATTGCAAACCTCCTCTGTAGAATTTTGCTCCTTTTGCTGCAATTTATGGCCAAACTATGCCCAGTAGTGTCTGACTTTTTGTGACCCTATGGACTGTAGCCCTCCATGCTCTTCTCTCCATAGGATTATCCCAGCAAGAATACTGTAGTGAGCTGCCATTTCCTACTCCTGGGGATCTTTGCAACCCACCGGTCAAACCTATGTCTCCTGTGTCTCCTGCATTGGCAGGTGGATTCTTTACCACTGAGCCACCGATTTATGACCAAATCATCATTAAATGTTTTGCTAAATTTCCCCAGCTTACCACACGTGTTATTTTTATTATGCTATTTCCTAGTCTGAAGGAAATTTACACTAACCAATATGTGCTGAGACAGAGGCTACCCACATTACCACAGCTCTATGACCAAATTGTCATGTAATTTGTTTGCCAAATCTTAAGTCACATAAGAAAATAAAAATACAACATCTTTACTCAGTAAGCCAAAGTAATAAGGAGAGAAGAAGTATTCCAAATATCTAATGTGTAGGCATTAAAAATAAATGTTCTTAGGTATGTGCTTTATACAAATATGTCTAATAGTACTTCTCAGACAAAGTCTTTGATGACAGAAGAACACTGTAGGCATTAAATCATTGAGAAGCATAAGTGACTGATAGATCTAGAGCTATACTAAATAAGTTAACAAAAAGACAGATGGGAAAACCATTCTAAATATTTAATATGTGCTAATAAAAAATAATCTTTAGGTGTGTTTTCAATTAGTTTTACAGTTAACATTTCCCATCAGCAATTTAACTATCCAAGCAACATTCAAAATACTATGTTTAAATTCTCTATCAAACTTAATATTACATTCTGCTTGAGAATATGTTCAAATCTAGCATTCAATGATTCTATCCAATCTACTTCAAAGGACATATACTTACATCATTAGAAAGTTTAGTTGGAAAGTCTATAGATGTAATATCGAAGGGCAAACACATTGCAATACATTTTACATTGAAAAATATTTAAATTAAAATCTTTTTTTCTTAATCTTTTGTTCTAGTAGTCATGTGTATGTATGTGAGAGTTGGACCATAACGAAGGCTGAGCGATGAAGAATTGATGCCTTTAAATTGTGGTGCTGGAGAAGACTCTTGAGAGTTCCTTGGACAACAAGGAGATCAAACCAGTCAATCCTAAAGGAAATCAACTCTGAATATTCATTAGAAAGACTGATGCTGAAACTGGAGCTCCAACACTTTGGCCACCTGATGCGAAGAGCCGACTCACTGAAAAAGACCCTGATGCTGGGAAAGATTGAGGACAGGAGGAAAAGGCGATGACAAAGGATGCAATGGTTGGATGGCATTACTGATTCAATGGACATGAGTTTGAGCAAGCTCCTGGAGATGGTGAAGGACAGGGAAGCCTGGCATGCTGCAACCCATGGGGTCACAAAGAGTTGAACACAATTGCACAACTGAACAGCAACAACATGTATTTAAGAATAATCCTGCTGTTACATAGTGTTTAGAGAAAAAGTAAATATGATTAGGCCTATAAACAGTTCAGTTCAGTTGGCCTGTAAATAACCAGCAACTTTTTGATTACTATATTTTTCATTGACAAGGGACAAAATACTTCCTATATTCCATCAGTGTTATGTTTGGATCAGAAAAACTGAAACCGCAGAAGGAGCCAAACAGGAAGAAAGTTAATACAACGTTAATAGGTGCTTACAATTTTATAGACACTAATATGACCCAATGATTTGATGCCTCCTAAAATCTGTCTTTGTTTCATTCCCTCTCCTGATTTCGGGCAAAACTCATTTCTTACTTCTCATCAACAGAACACAGCAAAGGTGATGAAATGTCCTACTCATCATGTTATGTTATACAGCCCTCCATCTTGGCTGACTGAATCTCCTTGTGGGATTACTAATAAGAAGCCATGTTGGAGAAGGCCACATATCAAGAGACTTAGGGTGGCTTTTAAGAACTCTGAGGGTAGTTGAGGAACTGAGAATGACCACCAATTAAGAGAATAGTGAGTGAAGTTGCTCAGTTGTGTCCCACTCTTTGTGACCCCATGGACTGTAAGCTACCACGCTCCTCCATCCATTGGGTTTTCCAGGCAAGAGTACTTGAGTGGGTTGCCATTTCCTTCTTCAGAGGATTTTCCCAACCAGGGATCCAACCCAGGTCTCCTGCATTGTAGACAGACACTTTACCATCTGAGCCACCAGGGAAGTCAGAGCCACAAAAGTTGAGGCCATCGGTCAGAAAGTCCCAAGGAAATAAATAATGCCATCAACCTGATAACCCTGGAATTCTTCCCCATTAGATTATTCTACCAGTTGACCCTCCATCTGAGAATGCAGCCTGGCTAATGCATTGATTGTACAGAACACCTGGCTAAGTGGTGCACAGATCTTGGCTCCACAAATCTATGAGATAATATATGTTGTTTGAAGCTGTCAAATGTGTGGTAAACTGTTACACAACAACAGAAAACTGACACGCTCTTGGAAGTACTGAAGGAACAAGTTCAGAAAAAAATCACTGTTAGCTCTCTCCAATTTTCCTGGAGATCTCCCCGGATAGAAAAAAATCAGAAGTGCCTATAGTCCCAAGAGGAATTATTTTCACCAACCATCTTAATGTCAAAGCAATTTTACATTAACAACGTTCCACCAACTATCCATTGATTTGTGGGAGTGGAAAAAAAAGAGCTTCTACTTTCTTATACCTCTAAAATTTCTCAAGAGTACCTCCCATTAGCTTAATGAAGACTAGAACACTGCTGGCAAGGGACTCAATGAAATATGGTGTCCTTGAATTTCTAATATATATTTGGCATGTAGCAACAATTGAAAGATGGCAGCATAGTGATTAAACATACTGGCTCTGACTGTGAATCTACTAAATCCTAGGTATAAAACTTTAGGAAATTCATTAACCTTCCTAATCTCAAATCATGTTTTTTATAAAATATGAAAACTTTTATCTACAACATCAGGTTATGTATGCATGCATGCTCAGTCACCTCAGTCATGTCCTACTCTTTGCAACCCTATGGACTCCTTTGTCCATGGGATTCTCCATGCAAACCACCTGGCTCCTCTGTCCATGGGATTCTCCAGGCAAGAATGCTGGAGTGGGTTATATACATATGTAACACATATAAATACCTCTAAAATTGTTTGCTATTATTTTTATGATCATGACTAATATTGTTGCTCCTATTATTATTACCATTAAATTTCTTTACATCTACACATCTTCCTTTCTCTAAAAAGAAAATGTGTTCTTCCTGTTTCAAAACTAGACCTTTCCAGCATGTTCTCATATCCCATTGATCATTTTTTCTTCTTCTGCCCCTTGGATAACATTTTCTGAATGCTCTTGTCAACCTTCCTAAATCCTATGTTCCTTCTCTACACTGTCAAAAAATTTCATGATGGGTTTTCAATATCCATGCCCTTTTAAAATTCCAATCCCAAAGAAGGGCAATGCTAAAGAATGTTCAAACTTTCTTACAATTGCACTTACTTCACATGCTAGCAAGGTTATGCTCAAAATCCTTCAAGCTAGGCTTCAGCAGTATGTGAACTGAGAAATTCCAGATGTACAAGCTGGGTTTAAAAAAGACAGAAGAACCAGAGGTCAAATTGCCAACATCTGATTGATAATTGAGAAGTCAAGGGATTTCCATAAAAATATCTACTTCTGCTTCATTGGCTACACTAAAACCTTTGACTGTGTGGATCACAACAAACTGTGGAAAATTCTTAAAGAGATGGGAGTAGCAGACCACCTTACCTGTCTCCTGAGAAACCTGTATATGGATCAAGATGCAACAGTCAGAAACAGACATGAAACAATGGACTGGTTCAAAACTGGGAAAGGAGTACAATAAGGCTGTATTTTGTCACCCTACTTATTTAACTTCTGAGCAGAGTTCAGTTCAGTTCAGTGGCTCAGTCATCTCCAACTCTTTGCGACCCCATGAATCACAGCACACCAGGCCTCCTTGTCCATCATAAGCTCCTGGAGTTTACCCAAACTCATGTCCATCAAGTCAGTGATGCCATCCAGCCATCTCATCCTCCGTCGTCCCCTTCTCCTCCTGCCCCCAATCCTTCCCAGCATCAGGGTCTTTTCCAATGAGTCAGCTCTTCACATGAGGTGACCAAAGTATTGGAGTTTCAGCCTCAACATCAATCCTTCCAGTGAACACCCAGGACTTATCTCCTTCAGGATGGACTGGTTGGATCTCCTTGCAGTCCAAGGGACTCTCAAGAGTCTTCTCCAACACCACAGTTCAAAAGCATCAATTCTTCAGTACTCAGCTTTCTTCGCAGTCTGACTTTCACATACATACATGACCACTGGAAAAACCATAGCCTTGACTAGATTGGACCTTTGTTGGCAAAGTAATGTCTTTGCTTTTGAATATTGTATCTAGGTTGGTCATAACTTTCCTTCCAAGGAGTAAACATCTTTTAATTCCATGACTGCAATCACCATTTGCAGTGATTTTGGGGCCCCAAAAAATAAAGTCTGACACTGTTTCCACTGTTTCTCCATCTATTTCCCATGAAGTGATGGGACCAGATGCCATGATCTTAGTTTTCTGAATGATGAGCTTTAAGCCAACTTTTTCACTCTCCCCGTTCACTTTCATCAACAGGATTTTTAGTTCCTCTTCACTTTCTGCCATAAGGGTGGTGTCATCTGCATATCTGAGGTTACTGATATTTCTCCTGGAAATCTTGATTCCAGCTTGTGCTTCTTCCAGCCCAGCATTTCTCATGATGTACTCTGCATATAAGTTAAATAAGCAGGGTGAAAACATACAGCCTTGATATACTCCTTTTTCTATTTGGAACCAGTCTGGTGTAGTCTGTGCAGAGTATATCATGTAAAATGCTGGGCTTGATAAATCATAAGCTGGAATCAAGATTGTCAGGAGAAAAATCAACAACCTCAGATATACTGATAATATCACTCTAATGTCAGAAAGTGAAGAATGAAAGAGCTCTTGATGAGGGTGAAAGACAAGAATGAAAAAGCTGACTTGAAACTCAACATTACAAAAGCTAAAATCATGGCATCCAGCCCCATCACTTCATGGCAAATATAAGGGGAAAAGCAGAGAAATGAAAGATTTTGTGTGTGTGTGTGGCCTCTAAAATCACTGCAGAGAGTGACTGCAGCCATGAAATTAGAAGACACTTGCTCCTTGGAAGAAAAGCTATGACAAACCTAGACTGTGTATTAAAAAGCAGAAATGTCACTTTACTGAGAAAGGTCCCTAGAGTCAAAGCTCTGGTTTTTGCAGTAGTCATGTATAGATGTGAGAGTTAGACCATGAAGAAGGCTGAGCAGTGAAGAATTATGCTTTCAAACTGTTATGCTGGAGAAGGCCCTTGAGAGTCCCTTGCACAGCAAGAAGATCAAACCAGTCAATCCTAAAGGAATACAACTCAATGAATATTCATTGGAAAGACTGATGCTGATGCTGAAGCTCCAACATTGGTCACCTAGACAAAGAGCCAACTCTTTGGAAAAGGCCCTGATGTTGGGAAAGACTGAACCCAAAAGGAGAAGGGTAGAGCATGGATGAGATGGTTGGAGAGTATGGATGAGATGTTTAGAGAGCATTGCTGACTCAATGGACATGAATGTGAGCAAACTCCGGATGAGGTGCCTGGGGTACTGCAATCCATGTGGTCACAAAGAATAGGACATGACTTACTTAATGAAGAACACCAACAACCCTATAACCTAGCTTTGGTGACTACTATTCTATTAAAACTCTCCTCTTCAAGTCACAAATTAACATTTTCCTGACAGTTTAAAATGATTCCTCTTTCTACCTGCTTTTTATAAAAAGATTAAGTCAATGGAATATTTGTTGCTCCTAATAATTTTTAAAAATAATATTGATGGGAAATGAACTACTTTCCAGGTACAAACTTGTGGAGATATAGTCCTAGTTGGGCTTCTGTGTATCTTTTTTCTGCCCATATACCCTGTATTGGGGGCTTGCCAGGTAGCACACTGGTAAAAAAAAAAAAAAAAATCCAGCTGCAATGCAGGAGACACAGGTTCCATCCCAGGGTTGACAAAAATCTCCTGAGAAGGAAATGGCAACCTACTCCAGTATTCTTGCCTGGGAAATCCCATGGACAGAGGAGCCAAGAGGGCCACAGTCATGAGGGTCTCCAAGAGTCAGACACGATTGAGCAACTTAGCAAGCACAGAGATGACAAAATGTTGATAAAGGGACTTAGAGACTTATGAGATAATGACTTGTGTCAATTTTAGTATAAAATACTATAAACAAATCCAATTAAGGAACAAAATATTAACTGGATTATGTAGGATAGGCTTCTCCTTGACTTAAAGCTGGAACTATAAAAAGAAAAGCTAAGAGGCGAGGATATGAAACAGCAGTGACCCACATTTTACCCTCTATCTTACTTTTACTTTCCACAGAATTGTGACTATTTGACTCTCTATCATTCTCCTTTTCTGACTTTATCTCAGAATTTACGAATTCTATTGATGAGAGCCAAATCTAAGTGATATCTAGATCACAAATCTAAGCATGCACCCTTCACTCTTATTGGACTTTTTCTTTTTTTTTTTTTTCACCATTTCATTGAAGAGATTAGTGAAGGAAAAAAATGAAATATGGAAAGACTGCTTGCTTGAATTACATTTTTTGTTTACATATATGCTCAATGAAAATCAATTACCATAGGTATTTCAAACCTTTTTGTTTCACCTAAGTTAATAAATACACTGAGTGTAAAATTGTGTTTTTTTCTTTTGCCTACCTCTACACTTTCCCAGTCAACACTGAGCACAATTTTTGAAATGAATTCCAAGCTAATGGTGTGAGCTTTTTATAACAATGCAAAGTATGATGTCTAAAGGTATTTGAAATTTTTCATTCATATTAAGAAATCTCTAAGCACATAGGCCAATTGATGTATATGAAAAGAATCTTTACAAGTTAAACAGTACTTCAGCATAACTGGGTATATCAGAATAAGATGATTTCTGATTATTTTTAGTTCTCGGGAAAGTTGCTTTTTATCATCACTTTACATTGTAGAAAGTATTTTCATTTCCATAGTCAGTAGAAAGTCAATCCACAACAATTCTTAACATCCTTCAGAAAAATAAATTATGTCAGTTTTTAAAATGTCATGGCTTTAGAGTTCCCAGTTTTCCTGGATTATTACAAGAAAAAGTAAATAAATACAGGAAATTTAAAGAAGTAATAGGAGATTCTCCAGAATACCTTTTCATTATTTACTCACTATTCTTTGTTTTTTTAGTTATATACTTTCTAGTGTTTTTCCAATTTTAGTACAAATGTACTAAATTTTGTAAAAAAAAAAAAAAATCAGAAGACACATATATTTTGTGTATGTCTTTATGCAGCAGGGAGAAGAGTTTGTAGACTTGTCATCAAAATTCATTACAATCCTTATTGCTTCACATAAAGAGGGATTTAGCCTAAAAAATAAAGCATAAGGACTCGGGAAGCTGCTGCTTAAAATGAGATGAGAGTGTGAATTGTACTAATGCAGATAAAGCAGTCTTGACAGGATTCTCTTTAGCTTGAATGTACCAATCACTGGTATTTTCTGGAAAATAAATGACTGCATTTTAATTATCAACTCAAAACAATGTCCTTTCTGATAAGTTACCAAGTTTATAGGTCAATGTAGAACTTAAATTTAACATATAGATGAACTCAAGGCAATGTAAAGAGAAAATTTGCCAGTAAACTTAGAAATTGTATGGTTAATTTTAATGTAGTCAGCATAAATCAATATGAGGAATCATTAAATGCAGTAGAAATCATATAGTTTTTCACTGTTTTAATCTATTTCATTTAAAGGCACTCTGAAAATGTGTTACATTTTTACTATTTTTAAAAATTCTGGGATATTTATCACTTGTTGGAAGATGGTGGTACAGCTGTGGGTCATTCCTTGATAACTGAGTTCCAGTGATCAAAGCATTATGTACATGGTTTGTACAATCATTGAACAAGTTCAGTTTACTTGGTCCTATCTCAATCATACTCAATCAAAATTACCAATATTTGTCATAGGAATTTAAAATTCTTCCAATCTGCTTTGGTTATTTTAATATATATTGACACCTGAGAACCATGACTCAGAAGGATAGCAATTCCTATATTCAAATGTCTTTTATCACCATCAAACATATTTGTAAACTAGAAAGATTCACATCATAGAGGAAACTAAATGAGGAAGAAAACAATCCTTATAAAATTCATAGTCATACGACTATGAGTGTCAAAATGTACTTATGATGAAAGGAGATGAGAAGTAAAACTTTTAGATTATGCATTCACTTATAAAATATATTCAGTGAGACTTACCAAGAGCAATACCCTAAAATCTGGGGATATAAGGATAAAAATAAAATTTTTTTCAAAAGTCTGCTCTCAAAGCAGCATCAACAATTCTTCCCATTACAATCTTGTAGGACAAAGCAGAAAGTAATGCCATAAATATAATATTTAGTATGTGGGAAATAATATATGACATCTTTCATTTTTCAAGGCTATATTATGGAACTTTGTTCTACATATATTTTTCTCAGCAATTTAATGATGTTGTTCTCTTATCTTTTGACTTCCATTGTTTTCATGAAAGTCATATGTCCTCTTCAATATTGCCCATAAGAGTCTTCCTTCTAGATACTCTCATAATTTTCTCTTGGTCTTCAGGTTTTTAAGAGCTATACTATGATGCTCAGGTATATGGAGTGTGTGTCTGTGGGTCAACATTATAAGAGTTTAGTAATGTCTTGATTCCTTGTTGTTTTTTGTCAGTTTTGAATTTTTTCAGGTAATATTTTCTAAATACATTTACTTCTCATACTTTCTACATTTACATCCTCTGAGTCATAAATTATATGTATCTTAGAATTTTAAATTATTTCCTATGTTACTTTTAAGTTCTCTTGTATATTTTCTAATGCTTTTTTATCTATGTATTAATATGAATATTTTCTACTCCTTATTTTCCAGTTCTCCAATCTTTTTTGTTGTTATCTCAGCTGTTTTTAGACATATGCATTTGGTACCATATTTTTAATAAGTTCAAGTTCTCAGATGCAATTGTCTATCTTATATTTCCTGTAAAATAGTCTTCACAGTTAATCTTAAATGTCTTTCCTATAACTATGTAGATCACTGTAAAAGTCTATTTTTTGTTTCTTCCTGTGTGTATATGTGTGTGTTTGTGTGTCTAAATGTGAGTGTGTATGTGTGTAATATTGTATCAGGGAATAATTACTGTTACTTAATAAGGAAATAATATATGTATAAACTTCTTAATCTACCTGAATCTGACCTATTTGTAGATTCTTAACTGAAAGTCTGGATAATGATCTTAGTCTCTCCTTGGTAGGCTCAGAATTTCAATTTTTCTCTTCTCTTCCAAAACCATAAGAGTCAAGTTTTTGGTCTCTTAACAATGATTTTCTGCTTAATTTCTCTGATTCTGACTCCATGCATACAAGGCATATGTGTTGACAAATGCTTTTGTAGTTTCCTATCGAACTGTGATAAATGATTACACTTGGAGGCTGTAACAACCTTCCTTTACTATCTCACAATTTGCTCGTGTCAGGATCCTGAGCGTGCTTAGTTTGTTCCTCCCCTCAGAGTCACAGGAGAATGAAAGCTGTTGGCCAAACTTTGTTCTCAGCTAAGGGCTTGACTGGGGAAGAATTTACATCCAAGTTTGTTCAGGTTGTTGGAAGAATTTATTTCCTTGTGTCTGTATGATGGAGGAATTTTGCTGGCTGTCAAAAAGAGACTGCTCTCTTGCCCTAAAAGATGTTAGGCATTTCTAGAGTCTTCGTAGTTTTTTTCATGTGGGCTTCTCCAACTTGGCTACTGCCTTCTTCAAGTCAACAAGAGTTTTTCACTTCAAATAGAAACTTGATATAACTTGATATTAAGCTATAACAGCTGACTAAGTGAGATCCACCCAGAACAATCCCCTTTGGACAACCTAAAAATCAACTAATTGAAAACTTATTACATCTGCAAAATTCTTTCACCTTTGCCATAGTCTATTGGCTAGAGGCATATCACATACCACACCTATACTCAAGGGGAAGGGATTAAATAAACCATAAATAGTAGAAGGTAGGAGTCATGGGGACCATCCTAGGGTCTATCAGCCACAGATGCATGGTAGCCAATCATTCTTAGTATATCAGGTGTACTTTCCTTCATTACCTTTTATTTAAATTATTTTTCCTTCAATTTATGACTCCATGAAAGTCTTGAATTAAAATTCTTACGTCCCTCCATTTTAGTGAGATTTATTTTCAGGTCCTAACTGCTGCTTTTTCTTCAAGTTGTGGTCCATTAAGTGGACTGGCAAATATCCCATGAGGAAAAATTTCTTTCTCTCTACTCTCAAATCTTGTTACCTTTCTTGTTCCCTGTACCTTCAATGTTCTCTTTCCTATTTTGTTGCTATGGTTGTTTGTGTTTTTTAATTCAGTTTTTATAGTTGGTCCTAGGGAAAACATTCCTTATGATACCAGCTGCTTCATCAGAGCTCAAAGCAGAGTTTGGTGATGCACAATTATTTTCTTTTTGCAAAACATAATCCTTTCTTCTTTGAAATTGGATTTCTTTGGTCTAATATAATAAATTGCATAAGACATATCTTGGAGGAGTTGGATGAGATATGAAAAGTGAAGGCACACAAGCTGAAATAAACAAGTGAGACTATATCAAGTTTAAAAAATGTTTACAGTAAAGAAAACAGTAAACTGAAAACTGTATATAGAAAAGAGTATGGTATTTCCTCAAAAAGTTAAAAACTTAACTACTATATGATCCAGCAATCCCATTCCTGGGTGCATATCTATAGGAATTGAAATTAGTACCTTGAAGAGATATCTGCTCACCCATGTTCAGTGTAGAACTGTTCACAATAACCAAGATATGGAAATAACATAAATGTCCCTCAATAAATCAATGGGTAAAGAAAAAATATATATATATATACATACATATAATATACATATTTATATATTAGAGCAATATTTCACCTTAAAAAGAAGGATATCTTGACAACATGGGTCAAGTTGGAATGCATTATGCTAAATTAAATAAGCCAGGTGGCGAAAGACAAATACTGTATGGTATCACTTATATTTGGAATCTTAAAAAAAAAAGCTAATTTCATAGATAGAGGAACTAGAATGGTGACTACCAGAAGCTGAGGTGGCAGCAGAGAAATGGGATGATATAGGTCAAGGGGAACAAATTTTCAGTTATAAGAAGATTCAGTCCTAAGGATCAAATGCACAGCATGGTGATCATAGTTAATATGGTATTGTACATATTTGAAAGTTGCTGAGAATAAATCTTAAACATTCTTACTACATTAAAAAAAGAGTTAGCTATATGATGAATGTGTTAATTATCCTGATCTTGATAATCACTCCATAATGTACATGCATATTAAATCATCATGCTGTATACTTTAAATACATGCAATTATATTTGTCAATTATTTCTCAATAAACTTTAAACAAAACAAACAAGCAAAAATAAATAGGCTTTCAAATTGTTTAGGGAAAAGAATATTCTTTAGAGAAAATATATATATATCTGTCAAAATGTAGTTTAAGTGATACAAATAAGAAACTGGCTTCTTAAAATGAGTAGTAGACAAACACTTGACTTATGCTGTCTTCCCTTTGATACCATCTCCAGTAGTTAAGTTAATGACCTCAAGATATATGTTAACTAATAACTGTAAGAGATACTTTAAAAATAGATACCTAAATATACATAATGTTCCATGTAAGGTCAGTTGAAAGAACAACCCACCACCAATATCAAAGACATATCACTTTCTGTTTCTGTGTAATCCCTCCTTCAGTGCTCTCATATCATTGTTGATCATCTAATAAAATGTTCACGTAAGTCTACTGTACTAATTCAATAACTAAAAAATAAAAAGAGTCAATTTCTTTTTTTCCTATTTAACAAAAGTCTGCAAACCAGCATTCAGCATTTTGTTTCTTCCTGTTAGTATCCCTCAACTGCATCAATAAAAATGCTTTCAAAATTCAATTGCCCAATGCTATCACACATTGCCAAGCTTCCAAGGTAAAGAATTTTTAAATACCATCAGGTGTAGCAGAAGTTATTAAATGAGTGAGTAAGTGAAAGTTGCTCAGTCGTATCCAACTCTTTGCAACCCCATGGGCTGTATAATCCATGCAATTTTCTAGGACAGAATAGTGGAGTGGATAGCTGTTGTCTTCTCCAGGGGATCTTCCCAACCCAGGGATTGAACCCAGGTTTCTCTTTACCAGCTGAGCCACAAGGGAAGCCCAGAAGTTATTATCAGAAACTAAATCTTTCAAATTAAGAATAGCATTCTTTACATATTATAAAGTCTCTTGCTCTTTTTCTTGCTGGATTGAAATATCAGAAATTTATATCTATTTTTAAATACATTTTTCAAAAGAGTTTCTGTTAACATCTTTGGTAGTCTTAAAAGTTACCAACTATAAACACTGAATCAATATTTTTCATGTTTTCTGACTTAAATATCTACTGCAAGAACTTTAGTTCTATTATTTAGAGATAAGTTAAGCCTACTACACAATATCAGTGTTATTAAGGATGATTCATTAGCACAGTCAGTTAAAGATCTAGGCAAATTTTGAGTATATAACATCTGAACAGAAATTGACAAACTAACACTTTGGAAAGTGGGGACACTATATTAAAGCAGGTGTAAAAAGAAAAGAAAATGATAAAATCTGAAAGACTTATATAGAAATTCCGAACTTCTATGTAGGAGCAGCCTATATTAGTTAGAGTATCTAGTTGGAAATGAGAGTGGATAAATAACTTATCTTTAAAGGCATTTTGATATAGCAAACACATCATTTTTTTCTCCATAGATTATATTCTGCCTTGAGGAAAAAGGAAGGATTGATATCACATGAATGTATTATCATAGGAAACAATATATTTACATATTCATACAGGAATAGCTCTGGGTCCTGAACACAAGGGGATTGTCTCTCTCATTTCTTATTTTGAACATGAATTTTATGAATGTGTATATGTGTGTATATAAATATATATGTACATACATGAACAGAAGGAAATTTCTGTTGGATATTTAGCATTAATATGCATTCCTCTGATTTTATATTTGTTATATATATTCCCTATTAGTGGAAACTATTTAAATAAGTAATTAATATGAATTGCTTGCATGACAGGTTATAGAAAAGAAATAATTTTCCATATAGTACTAGAAATATTGAATCAGTTTATGGAACAGTTTTCATAAAAAGCAATAATTTTTTCATAAATGTTTGGAAGAGTGTATATATTTTTCTATTATAACTCAAAATCGAGAGTCAAACATTTAGTGTCCCTTTAGAAACCAAAAAATACTATTTCTAATGAGTGTTTAGCAAAAATGCTTGCATGTACTGTATTAAAATTCTAATAAATATTTACAGAGTATATTAATTGATACATAGTATTTTTCAGCAACTAATTTCAACAATTCTCTACTTTTTATTACCAATTTGTCATCATTTTTGGTTAGGGTGATCATTTTTTTCTATCCTGAATGTCATATACTGTTGATTTAAGAAAAGAAATTCACAATTTATCTTTTTAATTTCCCTTCCCTGTTAAGTCTACAGGTAAGTTAGTCACAGGAAAAGCTAAAATTAATATTTAAGCTCTTTAATTATGAAGAATTCTTGAGAAATATATAGTGATACATTGCATGTCTGTATGTGGCTTCCCAGGTGGCTCAAGAGTAAAGAATTTGCCTGCCAGTTCAGGAGACAGAAGATGGGCGTTCAATCCTGGGTCTGGAAGATCCCCTGGGGGAGGAAATGCAACCCACTTCAGTATTCTTGCCTAGAAAATCCCATGGACAAAGGTGCCTGACAGGCTACAGCCCACGGGGTTGCAAAGAGTCGGATACAACTGAGTGACTGATCATGCACACATGCAAGTGTGTATGTGTGTGCATGGATACAACTGTACACATATATATATATACATATGTATATACATATATACCATGCACATGCGTATTGATATATATATATATACATACAAAATATGTATATTTTGTACAGATACAGCATATATGTATATAATATAGATAATTCAGTATTTTTCCTACTATCAATTTCTTTCCTATCTATGTATGCAAGTGTGTGTATGTGTATATGTATGTATGTGTATGTGTATGTGTGTGCATGGATGCAACTGTACATATATATATATATACACATATATGTATATACATATATACCATACACATGTATATTGAGATATATATATACACATACAAAATATGTATATTTTGTATAGATACAGCATATATGTATATAATATAGATAATTCAGTATTTTTGCTACTATCAATTTCTTTCTTATCTATGTACATGCAAGCCATCTTCTCACTGAAAGGTAAAGTCTATCCCCCCAATTCCTTGAATCTGAGCCAATTGTTTTATCCAGTTGAGTACAGTATAACTTATGTTGCATGACTTCTGTGACTAGATCATAAGATACTAACCATAATGTAAAATGTACAACTACTCTGAGATCTCCATCTGTGAGGAAGCCCAAGCTAGCTAAGTGAAAAAGCTAGTTGAAATCATTAACTCCTATAAGCAAGAGAGATAATAATGTCATCTCTGTGGTGATTTTGAGGATCATTTGCTATGCAGCAAAATATTACTAAAATAGTATTCATCTTCAAAATCACAGTTCCACTGTTAAAAAAACAAAAAAAACAAAAAACTCTAAGGATTTGTAGTGGTTTGGTGATTAGGCAGTTAGTAACAGCTGGAAGGGATTTGAAGACTGGTGAGAGATTTAAGGGAGAAGGAAATGGCAACCCATTCCAGCATTCTTGCCTGGAGAATTCCTTGGACAGAGGAGTCTGGTGGGCCACAGTCTGTTGTTTTGCAAAGAGTCAGACAGGACTGAAGCGACTTACCATGCACACATGAGAGATTTAAGTGGCTTCCCAGGCGGCAGCAAAGGCAAAGACTCTGTCTGCAAAATGCAGGAGACAGAAGAGACATGGGCTCAATCTCTAGGTCAAGAAGACCCCCTGGAGGAAACCCACTCCAGTATTCTTGCCTGGAGAATCCCCTGGACAGTGGAACTTGGCAGGCTACCGTCAGTCCATATGGTCACACAGAGTTGGACTCAAATAAAGTGACTTAGCACGCATGCGTGCAGCACCAGAGACTTAAGGACGAAGAAAATGGTTATGGAGGCTGGGAAAAGAGATCATTATTCCGTAGTGGCAGAAATTTGTATAAACTGTCATCCTTTCATAGAATAACTATCTAATAAACATGGCTATTTCTGGGAGGATTTTCAGGCAGAAAATAGAAAGGAGCTACTGGCTTCTTCAGCCTATGTTAAAATATAAGACAAGAAATGAACAACAACAAGAACAAAAGAAGTGTTTGCTTTACAAGAAAACTTTAAAGGCCTCAGGATGCAGGATTCACTGGGTTCAAACCTTAGACTATTTCTTATGACTAGTTTCTTTCAAGAAAAAAAAAGTCTCAAATTTTGAAATGGAATTAGGACAAAGATCAACCTCAGTGTCTCAGTATAGTTTCAAGTTAATTATCTCAGAGTTTTGATGTAACCTTCTTGTTAGTACCTCAAAAAAAAAAAAAAAGAAAGAAAGAAAAGAAAAGAGAAATTAGAGAGTTGCTTAATAGGATTTTTTAAGCATTGTCAGGACATGAATTATGGATCCTCTCAGTACTTTTAAGAATCTTAGTGGTCTTGTCCCACAGAAGCTACAGGCAGCACAAGATAGACAGGGACCTATCTGGGAAATAAATGTGGGATCACTTTCTATCTGAAGAAATTGCTCATTAGCTGATAAATAAATTCACATTGTTTTAGCAATAAATGTTCCACTTTGGAAAGAGAGGTACAGATAGAAGGAAATGAAATGAGGAAAATGATTTTGCTTAGTCATTTTGAAATAAACAGTATCACACAACTGAGCATGCATGCACTACTATTATATACCATGCACAAGTATCCAGTAACATATGAAACATACACCACAAATAAGTAGCATTTATTTCAAGAATTAAGCATAAAAAGCAATAAAACTATATCTAAAAATAATGAAATACTATATTCATTCTCCCTATGTTCAAAAACATAGGAAGAGCCACTCTCTCCATTCTGTTCAGCATTGTTCTGGGACCCTAAAAAGTTCAAAAAGATAAGAAAAGCAAATCAAAGTCCTACACACTGGGAAAATAAATAAAGTTCCCTGTATGAAGAATGACAAAATTTTATATTTCAAAAGTCTAACAAAGCTACAAAAATGCTGTTAGAACTCATATATGTGGTAAAAAAAAAATATAATAGCATATAATTATATGCATTTTATATAATAGGTAATTATATAGCATAACTAATTACTATATATTATCAATGAAAAATATGATGTTGAATTTTAAATCTTAAAATATTGTGTAAATGCCACTTAAAGTAGCTTCAAAAACATAAAATTCTTAGGGATATGCTTACCAAAATGCTGTAAAATCTATACACTGAAAAATATAAGACACTACTGAAAGAAACTAAAGAAATCTCATAAAAAACATATTAATAAAAATATTTTTAAGTAAAAAGAAATAAATAAAATCAAGGATCTCCACCTTTCCATGTACAAAAAAAAAAAAAAAATACAGAGAGATGTAAAATGTTCTTGAATTAAAAGATTCAATATTTTTCCTAATTTAATTCTCTCCAAATTGATCTGTAAATTGAATGCAATCCTAATTAAAACTTCTGCTAAGCAATTTTTAAAAGGAATAATAGAATGTAAATATTTTTATTTTTAAAAAATCTTAACAAAAAGTTTTTCAGCTAAATAAGGGCAGTGACATATTTAACAAAAGGATGAAGCAATGAAATAAAACAGTTTATAATTATTTGTGCATATATATGATTCATTGATCAATATGTATTTTAACCTAATTTGAGTGAGGAAAAATATAGTCTTTTCCAATACAGTATGAGGAAAATTATATATCCATATTAGGGGAGGAAAAAAAAAAAGTTTTACCTCGACTTGACTTCTTACCAGAGAAATGGTAAGAAAAACTGTATTATATTCTAAACACAAAGCTGAATTTGTAAAATTTAAGATTGAAACATGAGACAGAATCTTCTCTATCTGAGCATAGAGAAAGACTACTTAGGGACATCCCTGGTAGTCTGGTGGTTAAGACACCATGCTTTTAATGCAGAGGGCCCAGGTTCGACCCTTGGTCAGGAAACTAGATCCTACGTGTCACAGCTAAAAGTTCGCATGCCACAACTAAAGAAGCCACATGCCGCAATTAAGACCTGGCATAGGCAAACAAATAAATATTTAAGAAAAAGAAAAGATTACTTGGATAAGACACAAAAATTAAGCATAATTTTAAAACAATATGATAAATTGTCACCACAATTAAAATGAGGATCTCATGCATTGTTGGTATAGTATCCACCAGGGTTTGTTGAAATATTTACTCTGGAAAAATCTCGTTCTCCTATAAGATGTCTGAATAGCCTGTAAAACACAACCTTGCCACATAGAGAAAATACATGAAGTCAGAAATGCCCAACCAGCAACAATTTTTTTCTTGCCATCCCACACAAGTGCCAGTCATGTGAATGAAAAAGCTCTTAGAGGACTACAGCTTTGGCTACCACCTGAGTATAACCATTTTGTTGTTGTTGTTTAGTTGCTAAGTTGTATCTGATTCTTTTGCCATCCCATCTACTGTAGCCCATCAGGCTCCTCTGTCCATGGGATTTTCCAGGGGAAGAACACTGGGTGGATTTCCGTTTCCTTCTACAGAGAATCTCTCTGACCCAGGGATCAAACCCACGTCTCCTGCTTGGCAGGTGGAGGCTTTACCACTGAGCCACCTGGGAAGACCTGTAACTATTTTAGGGACACCAAATTAGAACCAACCAGATATTTAACTCCTAGAACCTTGAGAGATGTCATTAAATTGTTGTTTTATTAAGTCACTAATATGTGGAGTGTATTATTATAATATGAACATGATGCAAACAACTGATTTGATTCCATATGCAGGTGGCACCGGCACCTGCATACCATAATAATATACCATATTCTATCTGGGGTCTATAAAAACTGCCCACAGTAACAAAGTTAATATACATATTAATTCTCTACCTGTTCATGATAATTTGTGCTTCTAAAAAAATTGTTTTTTGTTTGTTTGTTTTTGATTGTGTCTGTGTGTGTGTGTGTGCATGTGTGTGTGTTTTGCCACTCCAGGCAACATGCTGAAGCAGGCAGCTCCATTCCAGCAGCATGCCACTCCAGGCAGCATGCCACTCCTGGCAGCAAGCTTAGTTCCCCAACCAGGGACTGAACCTGTGCTCCCTGCATTGGGAGCACAGAGTCTTAACAACTGGACTGCCAGGGAAGTTCTATACTTCACAATATTTAATTAAACTTTTTCCAGAGATAAATATTATAAATACTCTCAGGAGAAAATTATTTGTCAAATATGACACAATACACTAATTGAAAGGAAAGTAGACTTATTTTAACCCAAGTTAGCCTCCCTCTGGGTCTTGTGAATAATTATGTATATTTGATACTTAATATCTACACTGATGGAGAAGGAAATGGCAACCCACTCCAATATTCTTGCCTGGAGAATGCCATGGACAGAAGAGCCTGGTGGGCTGCAGTCCATGTGATCACAAAGAGTTGGACATGACTGAAGTGACAGCATCTCCACTGAGGTGCTTCCCAGGTGGCTCAGTGGTAAAGAATTTGCCTGCCAATGCAGGAGATGCAGGTACGATCCCTGGTCAGGAAGATCCCTTGGAAAAAAAAATGCAACACACTCTACCATTCTTCCCTGGACAATCCCATGGACAGAGGACAATGGAGGGTTACAGTCCATGGGGTCATAAAAGAGTTGGACAGGACTTAGCAACAGAAGACAGTGAAATAAACCAAAATCTATAACACCATTTTTCCTTTTATTTAATGTGAAACTCAACTCTTCAATTGGTTTTTCTAATGCAGATTTGCTTTTGATTTTCTAGAATAAAGGAAACATATTTTAAATACATGCTCTAAAAAAAATTCAAAATTGATTCAACTTATAGTGAAATTTAAATTTAGATTGTGACTTTCTAGTTAACTTCCCTTAATCTCTGGAACCAAATAATTATATTTATATATAATGCCTTAGAAAGATAACTGATATTCTATAATATATGGACTGTCAAAAGGCACTAGTCTAGAATTTATGAAATCAGTATCTTAGATCATTTCTCTAATTAGAATATCAAGTTTGGTTAAATTTTCAAAAAACAGTGACTAGTTGGCATTCTTTCCTTTACTTTCTGCCAATATAATAGAAATGATACAGATCATGATTAACCATTAGGCCAAAGTAGAGAGACCACTAATCTTAGCTTCTAGTAAATTTATGAATCCATGTATCATTAATAAGAAATAAACATTTATTCTAAAAAGCATTAAGAATTAGTCAGAACAGAATGTAACACCATAATGGTAAAAATAATTAACTATGGAAATGAAGCATTGCCATTTCCCTCTCTCTCTCTGTCTCTCTCACTCTCTATGTGTCTCTGTCTCTATCTCTCTCTCTCTCTCTCTCTCACACACACACACACACACACTCCACAGACCATAAATTCTTCACTTAGGGTTCATATAGCAGTTGATCAGGATATGGTTCTCAAAGTCTGAAAGAGTTACATTTGTGCTATGTAAAGGTGACCTATCTGGTAAAGCTTCATGATAATAACTCAGAAGACAGACTATTGACTTAAGAACTTTTATCATATGAAAAGAAAATACAATGTGATTTAGTTTTATTTAACAATATCAGTAGTGTCAGTTGATTGCTGTTGACTGTCTGACAAATTAGTACTAGAAAGAACTAAAAATAAACTCAAAATGGATTAAAGATCTAAATGTAAGACCAGAAACTATAAAGCTCCTAGAGGAGAATATAGGCAAAACACTCTCCGACATAAATCACAGCAAGATCCTCAATGACCCACCTCCCAGAATATTGGAAATAAAAGCAAAATAAACTAATAGGACCTAATTAAACTTAAAAGCTTTTGTGCAACAAAGGAAACTATAAGCAAGGTGAAAAGACAGCCTTCAGAATGGGAGAAAATAATAGCAAATGAAGCAACAGACAAAGGATTAATCTCAAAAATATACAAGCAACTCCTGCAGCTCAATTCCAGAAAAATAAATGACCCAATAAAAAATGGGCCAAAGAACTAAACAGACATTTCTCCAAAGAAGACATACAGATGGCTAACAAACACATGAAAAGATGCTCAACATCACTCATTATCAGAGAAATGCAAAGCAAAACCTCAATGAGGTACCATTACACACCAGTCAGAATGGCTGCTATCCAAAAGTCTACAAGCAATAAACACTGGAGAAGGTGTGGAGGAAAGGGAACCCTCTTATATTGCTGGTGGGAATGCAAACTAGTACTGCCGCTATGGAGAACAGTGTGGAGATTCCTTAAAAAACTGGAAATAGAACTGCCATATGACCCAGCAATCCCACTTCTGGGCATACACACCAAGGAAACCAGATCTGAAAGAGACACAGGTACCCCAATGTTCATCGCAGCACTGTTTACAATAGCCAGGACATGGAAGCAACCTAGATGCCCATCAGCAGACGAATGGATAAGAAAGCTGTGGTACATATACACCATGGAATATTACTCAGCCATTAAAAATAATTCATTTGAATCGGTTCTAATGAGATGGATGAAAATGGAGCCCATTATACAGAGTGAAGTAAGCCAGAAAGATAAAGACCAATACAGTATACTAACACATATATATGGAATTTAGAAAGATGGTAATGATAACCCTATATGCAAAACAGAAAAAGAGACACAGATGTACAGAACAGACTTTTGGACTCTGTGGGAGAAAGTGAGGGTGGGATGTTCTGAGAGAATAGCATTGAAACATGTATATTATCAAGTGCGAAACAGGTCACCAGCCCAGGTTGGATGGGTGAGACAAGTGCTCAGGGCTGGTGCACTGGGATGACCCAGAGGGGTGGGATGGAGAGGGAGGCGGGAGCGGGGATCAGGACGGGGACCACATGTAAATCCATGACTGATTCATGTCAATGTATGGCAAAAACCACTACTTTACATATTGTAAAATAATTAGCCTCCAACTAATAAAAATAAACGGGGAAAAAAAAAAAAAAAAGAGCTAAGCTCAGAAATAAAATGTCGGCTTTTGCAAGTAGTAATGAAAGGGAATAAAGTCTACAAATTCAAGGATGTGTAAGACTGAAAGAGACAACTGCTTCTCAACCTCAAAAGATTAAAAATAAAAACAAAAGCTGAGAACTGCTTTGATCAACTATGTCTAATCCAAAGTCAACCTTGCAGTGAGGTTACTGCTGCTGCTAAGTCGCTTCAGTCGTGTCCGACTCTGTGCCACCCCATAGACGGCAGCCCACCAGGCTCCCCCATCCCTGGGATTCTCCAGGCAAGAACACTGGAGTGGGTTGCCATTTCCTTCTCCAATGCATGAAAGTGAAAAGTGAAAGTGAAGTTGCTCAGTCTTGTCGGACTCTTAGTGACCCCATGGACTGCAGCCTACCAGGCTCCTCCGCCCATGGGATTTTCCAGGCAAGAGTACTGGAGTGGGGTGCCATTGCCTTCTCCGGCAGAGAGCATGAAATCAAGGGTATGTCCATCAGACCATTCATTAAACCCCCGAATATGACTTAAAGTGGTGACATAAATTCTTTCAATTGTAAGGGACTCAAAAAAATAAAAGTTGTGGCACTCCCACAAAATTTGTAGGTTTTCTGATAAAAAAGCAAAGATATACAGCCAATCTTAGGAGGATATTTATAAGAACAAAAACTGGGAATACTGTATTTGATATAAGTAACTAACTAGATTCAAATATATAACAAATAATTTAATTTTAGACTAACTACTAAAGCAACTTCTATTCTGGGCTTTAATAAAAATAGCTTTTGCCAGTTTGAGATTTAATATGACCCTTCACCCTACAGACAAAATCCCTCAATGACATTTTCAAATATGACTAAGGAAGGTCACGGAAAATATTAAAGTTTCCTATGGACAATACAAAAGGCCACACAGGACAAGGTACAAAGAATCATTTCCAAGTAAAATATTTCTAATCACCAGTAGGGACGATCTTTTCAAAGATTTTTTAGTGAAATATCTGAGATTCTACAAGCCAGAGACTAATGTATACCACACATGTTTTCCCATTTTCAAAAGAGAATGCAATTCTATTCACCCTGTCTCCATTCTGCAATTTATATTTGGCATATAAGGACAAATATCTTTTTTTTAAGTTAATAAATCTACAGATGGAGAGAAGCAACTCAGTGGAGTGAATTAGAGACAGATTATAATTTGGTATAGAAAATAATAGCTTTGTTAAAGGGAACAGAGCACATTTTTGCAAATTTGAGTTTATATCTTCTTAGCAAAGCTTACACAGAGCCTGCAATTTACTCTTTTATGGGCAATTGGTGGAATAATGCATTAGACTTGGAACAGTAATTTGTTTAGACTAAGACTGCATTGATCCATTCTAATTTTGGATGTTTTAATGTATACCAAACTCAATTAGGATTCTTAACAATGCTTTATTTTGTTTATTGAAACTCAGATGGCCTGAAGCCTCTTTTTGTTTTGAGTGTTCCCAAATATGAAGCATCTTCCTTTTTCAAAAGAAGCATTTTCTAAGTTATGTTTAATTTTGAATCCTAGTCATTAATGAAGAAAAAAGTTTATACAAAATCACCCTTAGAGTTTTAAAGTTGAAGGAATAGTGAATGCCATTCTCTATATTTCTATGTATTTTTTGAAATACTTAGACATGGCAAAGTCATTTTGACCAATCTGCCATCTGTTTCAAATTTTTAAATATATTTAAGTGTGAGCCTCTGACACATGTTGAAGTTTATGCCTTACTTGAGTTTTATTTTCAGATACAGAAAATCTCTCCTTTTTCCTGATTCTTATTTCTCATAACCAACATCCATTTGTATCACCTAAAAATGACAGGACTTAACAATTATAAAAATTATCTCTCCTTAAAAGCCATAGTAAGAATATACAGACTTTGATGTTAAGGGTTTCAAGGCAGGCAAAATAATCTTCAAACATGAAGGCTAATTACATGAAAAGATGGATCAGATATTCTCTCTTGCTGGATTCTTTCTTATCTAAGAAAGTAGGTTTAAATTCAACATGAGGTATTTATTATAGAAAATTACACATTATAAAGGAATCAAGCAGTCAAATTCATAGTTATTACCCAAAAAAACCTAAAATGAATGTAAACATAAGATAAAGAGAGTAGCCAATGATTTCCTGAAAAACCTGTTTTAAAGGAATTCTCAAGAATGACATTAATAAAAGAACAAAGACTGAGGGGACTTCTGGCAGATTGTTATGTTGAATTTAACATAAAATTCAAGACCCATTCTACTTATTAACTTTTGATAAGTCAGGCAAATATTTCTGTTTTCTAGAAGAAAAAGAGTCATAATCCATGAGCTCATATAAGACAACAATCCAAAAAAATCAGCAACCCAATAAAAATATGGTTGTAGAACATAAAACAGCAATTAACTAAATTGGAGAATAGCTAATAGACATAAAAAGCTTGTTACTCACTGTTAATAAAGGAATTGCAAATAAAGATATAACCTTTAAAATATCAGATTGAAAAAATTTAAATATTTAAAAAATAAGTAGTACTGGTGAGAATTCAGGAAAATAGATAGTTTCTTATGCTTTCACAGTTATAATATTTTGTATACTCTTATGATATAATTTGGTAATGTTTTTACCTTGTATTTAATTTGGAGTTCCAATTCTATATAAATATAGACTCTATCTTATATATTCATTAAAATAGATTGCAGAACTATATTTACTGTAGTAGTGTTTATAAAAGAAGGCATATGAAAGAAATTTAAAAACTATAAATTCTAGGCATCATAAAAGATAAGAAACTCTAGATATTATAAAATTAAATAGCAACAAAACTTCATTTTTCACTCACATAAAGTGTACATGGTGATTCTTAGTAATAGAAACACTCTGCTGTAGTCCGTCATCTGGAGAAACAGGTTGCTCCAAGCTCTAACACTTTAACAGGTGGCTGAATTTCAAGTCACCTTTACCCAGCTTACTGTGAAGCTGTGTGGGAGAAAAGTTAGAGAAGGTGTTTATTTTATTACTCAGGTTTAGAAATGGTATATACCATATCTTTCCCAGTTTCATTAACCAGAAGCCAGTCACATGGCCAGGGAAATGTAGTCTAACTATTGTCCCAGGGGAAAAAAAGTTTTAATGAACATATATCAGCATCTGGCATGTCAGTTTATAAGAAATTATTCAAATAATGAAGATATGTGAGTGTATTGTAACCATATGTAGTCAAAAATAACTGAGTGTCTGAATATAAATTAAACTATAAAAAATGACTATCACTTTAGGAATAAAATTATGGATAGTATTTGGTAAGTTTCACAAGCAATTTTTTACCCTTTAATTTTATTTCAATAAGTGCATTCTTAAATTTACTTTACATTTTGGAAAACAAGGGAAATTATTTTCTAGTTATATCAATAATTGTCTTAATTTTGAAATTATGAATTGGTCTATATTATATTGGTTATATAGGTTTTTACATTATATTATATAGGTTTTTATATTATATCCTAGTTATATAGGATTTTAGATTTTAGAGATAATTTCAAACTTTTTTTTTTTCTGTGATAAGGTTAGATTATAGTTGTCTGGGCATATAGCAATATTCCCTCTTTCATAATATCTCTGGAAATATGATATTGAAAAGAAATCTAATTAAAGTAAAGAAATTATGGATTTTGATGATAGTTCTATATATGATTTTAGGAAATCAGTGAAAATTCCCAAACATGAAGTAATTCTAATTCTTCTATAAATATATATTTAATATCTCATAGAGCAATGCTCATATAAAGAAAAGTCCTACAAAATAGTGGACTCACCATTAATCTAAAAGCAAATTTAGTCAAGTACCTCTATATTGGTGGTAGAGACACTAGAGATTTTCCATATGTAAAAATGAATTTTCAAAGCTAAATTAAAATCTTATTACTCTTTCCAAGTGTCATAGTAGAAAACAAAATAAAAAAAGTCAAACCATTTTTGAAACTTTCTTGCTATTATATGGCAGCTGCAACTAATATCAATATGCTGCTTTATAGTATCACATTCTTGAAATTCTGAGTATTTTACTTGTGGATATTACTAACTGCTCACCTTTCTAATGAAAATATTTTAAAATGTGCATTTGCACATGGTAACTGCATTTTTAGTCATCCTGAAATATAAGATTTGCTAATTTTGCAGAACAAAATATAGAGTGATTCCTGCCTTTCAAAGAGATTTAGAAATGTATATTTATTGCTTTGAAATGGCTTTAGATGTATCAGGTTTCAATTAGATTGGCAACTTTTCCTGAAGAAGTCTATGTGAAAATGTGTGTCAACAAGTAGAATCATAGAAAATGGGGATCACAGGGTCCTTAGAAAACAACACCTCAAAATTCTATAAGACCAATGGGAAATCTGAGGAATTATATTATTTACCAAATTTCACATATTTAAGAAATACCAGATACAACTAGAGCCCAATGTCCAGCCCATCAATTTCTCTACTCTACTAAATACCCTGTCTAGCATTTATTATGGTGATTAATACTATACTGGTGCAAACTGTTTTTCTTTTTCTTTAAAGAACATGAACAGTAGTAGAAAACTGAAACTGGCCTAACCTACAGAGTACTTGCAAAAAATTCAAACTTTTAATGAGTCAGTCACGACATACATTGCAAGCATTTTGACTTAATGTATGGAACGGTTCTATCATGGAATATGACAGGCATAAGTCTCAATTTATGTAATTAAAACTAATTTTACTATAACTCTGATAGAATATTACACTGAACTGACAGTTTCTGAAAGCAGTTACACATAAATCCTGGAAGAAGAACTACTAATCAGGGAATTTAAGGCATAACAAACCCATGAGAAATTCCGATTCAACTACTCAATTCTCTATACATTTTATGAGTTAATCTGTTGTAATCCTAATGAATTTTGTTATAATTTTTGTGATGTAGCATCATATCTAAAATATAGAGCAAAAGAAAAAAATCAACAAGATAAAAAGGCAACCTACTGCATTAGAGAAAATATCTGTAAATCATTTGGCTAAGGGACTAATATCTAAAATGCATAAAGAACCTATACAAATCAATAGGAAAATACATACATACAATATGATTTAAAAATGGGCATGTCAACTACAAACTGGTACTTATCAAGAGCATTGCCAATGACTGAACAACAAAGGCATTTGTCATCTGCCTCAATGGAGGGAGAGATTCAACACCTGTGTCTCGTTCATTGGCAGGTGGATTCTTTACCAATGAGACACCAGGGAAGTCCAAGTATTTTGATAAGAATAAAAAATTTAGCAACACAATTTCAAACTTATAACAACTAGCTGAAGCTGAGCCGCTACCACTGTAGACAAGCTATAATCCTCTAAACCCTGTGCATACTACTTCTCCACACTGAGGCTGTTACTGTTCATCCTTACTGCCTTGATCTCATGACCTTAGTCTAGACAGGACATTTGGGAGGGTGCATAATTTTAATACATCAGTTCTACTTCTCCCAGCTGAAGCAATAGGTGATGATACTTGATACTTTTAAGAGAGTTCATTATTTTATAACTGAGATAACTTTAAACTATCCTAAATAAAGTGTCTTTAAATTAAATTTCTAACAATGTTTAACAAAAAGAAAAAAAATCTACCCTGTTTAACTAAGCCAATGAGAATATACAAGTAACCTGGACTTTTACTGCATGAACATTAGAGTTAGTGAAAACTTTACTTTCTTAGGAATAAATGATGCATCAAACATACAAATCACTTCAGAAAGGAATGAAAGATTCTTGTAGGAAGAAATCATATTTTTTTAATTTAATATTCAAATCCAGTAAATAGTTCAAGCTTATAAGTTAATCTCAAAATTAAAAGTGTAAGTCGAACACACAGATATATATTTATTTAAAAATTAATAAAATTATAACAAATATTTTATGCATTTATACACAACAAACCTCCTGTTTATACTCTGAATATTCAGACAGTTTAAAGGTACAAAATTCTCTATATATCTGCTACATTAAAACTGTTAGCTTTGACTTTACAATTGATTTAAATATAAATCATAACGAATTTTCATTATTAGGTTGTGCTATGATAACATTAAGGCCATATACCTTATGATGCTAATTAATTTCTTATTTGAATGGCCCTCAACTATTGTGACTTGAAGATGGTTAGGTTTACTTTATATGGTATTTTTTTTCAGTTTCACATTTAACTGTTACTTCTCAGCATTTTAAATGTGGTGCTGACAGTATAGTCACTTCTCATCTGTCATAAAATGTGTATCTCCTTTTACCACTGAAAACTGTAAATTTTATACAATTAGGATATTTCAGTACTGATATTGTGACATACCTCTTGTTACTTAAGTCTTTTTGACAATCTATTACTCTGGTTTTTTACAGATGAGTTTGCAAAACAATCCAATGTCAGATAAATGATGTGTTGCTGTACCAATGCTTGCTTTAAATTGTGGTTTTTTGGAAGAGAAATCAGCAGAAATATTTTAGACTTTTAAATTTGCAATTATAAATCCTTCTGGCTATTCACTTTAAGCTGACACAGTCTGGAGGAGAATGGAGAAAACATACCTCAAATTTCAAACTAGAAACAAGACAGTGAATTGATAAGTAAAAACACAAATACTGAATGTTTTGAGCTTATAGTTATACCGAAAATACTGTTCCAAAGATGACAGAATGATATAGAGTGAGAAAAGCAAATATGCTGAGGTAAGAAGACTTGGCTTTGGATCTCAGATCACTAACCAGGACTCTAAAGAAAACATTTAAAATCTCATCCTTTACTTACTTGCCTTTAAAATGAACAGAATAAATAACTCAAGAGGTTTGTCAAGATGAATAAAATAATAAAAATTAACAAAACACTCTATACATTTAGATGATTGATTGATTTATTCTTCTTTAATTAAAAATTTCTAACATATTACTTATTTTTTATGTTTTATTATTGAAAGTTAAGAATTACATTCTAACAGTTAATATTGCCAAGAGGTATAGCAGCCACTCATTTAGAATAAGGGTAATAAATTATGAACCCAGAAATCTGTTTCTAGTGTTAGCTTCAAGCCCTGACAATTTGAGAAATCTATGTATCATCTCTTAGTCTCTCTAAGTGAAGTATCATTTAAAATCCTTATTTGTTGAGATGTTGAAAGGATTAGTACTTATAAAACATTTAAAAATCCCTTCATTCTGTATAAATATCATTTCACAAGTATTTTTCCCAAGCCACAATAAAGGATACACACGGCCTCTTTGGTATTAAGTAAATGCTCTGGATATTCCAGATTTGTTTAATTATAACAGCTGGCTGGCTAATATAAATTATATTTATTAAATGTTTCTTGATAGAGATTTCTATACCACAATATGAATAAAATTAGTATAATAAAACCAGATTACAAGTGACAAGACTCAATGCAGTTATTTACACAGCAATCTGAAAAGAATTTTCCTTGGTATGTAATACTACAGGTATCTCTTTTTCCTGACCTGAATCTTTAGAACTAAAATTATAATATGCAATAACTTTAACTAGTTTGGGCACTTTGATAACTACCAACACATCCAGGAAAGCCCAGGTGGTGCAGTGGTAAAGAATGCATATGCCAACGCAGGAGATGCAAGAGAAGTGGGTTTGATCCCTGGATCAGAAAGATCCCCTGAAGAGGGAAATGGCAACCCACTCCAGTATTTTTGCCCAGAAAATCCATGGAGAGGGGAGCCTGATGGGTCCATGGAGTTGCAAAGAGTCAGACATGACTGAGCACCATTCACACACTAGCACATCCATATGTTTGATGACCTCTTTATACCTTTTTGTTATTCACAGAAATCTTTGACTCCTTATAGTTAAACTATGAATCTATTAAACCCAGATTATAATGATGAAAATGATAAAGACATGCAGCTAAAAGAAACTCCATTTTAAAAAGTCAGAATGTGAGAAGGAACTACATAATTCTACAAATTGATTGTTGGAACCAATCAAAGAATCCCTAAGTTCCCTGAAGGAATAATAAGGAAATAAAATTATCAAGCTTATTTAGGTACACATTTCATTTTAGATTTTAAAAAAGAAAGCAAAAACCAGGTACCTTAATGAGCTAGCAAGGATTAAATTGAACATAGTGAAAGCAGAAGAAAAATGGCTTCATTTCTCAAACATGAACAGCTATCTCAATCTCTCTTTTGAGTGCATCATTGATGATTTCAAATGCACACAGAAAGAAGGTTCATTAATCATTACTTGATTATGAATATAATTTCAAAGATAATCAGATTAAAAAGCACACACCTTCACACAAAGCCAAGGTGCTATTAGAAGAATAATATTCAACCTTTATGGATAGTGATCTGAAACAGAAGATATTAAAATGAAAATTAAGATAACTTGGTTCTAATTTCATACTTTCCAGTACCTTAGTGATCTTGGAAAATCCCTTTATGTTCCCTGACTCAGTCTTTTCATATGTATGTTCAGGGATGATACCAGGTATATCATCTAAATTTCTAGATTGATATGATAATTTGGTGATATAATGAGAAACCAAGTACTTAAAAATTAAGAGTCCAAATTGTATTTGATCTAACCATGACCATCCTTTATTGCCTATACTGAGCGACACATCTCCAACTATGCTTGACAGCTTGTGATTGAAAAAGAGGCTGTTACTAACCACAGTTGTCCATACTTTACATTTGATTGCGTCTGGTGTGGACAACTGACATAAAGGTAACAAAGGTTCTGACTAGACATGAACCTACATGGAAAGAAAATATCCCTAACCAACATGTACATACTTCTATATTTAAAATGGATAACCAACAAAAGCCTACTGTATAGCACATGCAACTCTGTTCAATGTTATGTGGCAGCTTGATGGGAGGGGAATTTACAGGAGAATGGATACAAGTATACACATGGCTAGTCCCTTCCCTTTTCATGAAAACTATCACAATGTTGATAGGCTATATGCCAATATAAAATTAAAAGTGTAAAAATTAAAATAAAATGTTACTGAGTCTCAAGCTTGAAAAGCGTTAAACAAAAATATCCCTAAGCAGTGATTCAGAGAAAACAACGAAAGATAGGGAGAATATAATTAAGTGGCTGAACTAGCAAATATTTTTCCCAGAGATTGGTAACAATACAGAAAATAATAAAAGTAATATGTAAATTTTAGAAATTAAAATAGTATTTAATATTACAATCAATTTTAAAACATTTGTATATTTATAAATACAGATATAGACACATATGTATTAATAGGCACATAAGCATATGTGTAGGTATGTATATCTGCATATATGAACATATGAACATGCACATACATATAAATTTGTGTGTGTGTGTATCTGTGGTTATACAAATATTTGACCATAGGCAATTGTGTGAACTGGTTATACAGTTTCTAGATTTGGTACCTTCAGGACTGACGCTCAGGCATCAGGGAATTCACAGGACAGACAATAAGGCAGAGGGGATACATAAATTGAGAGAAGAAAAGGATAAGCTGGAATCCATAAACCTTCAGCTGAAGCATATATGGATGAACGGAAACCTGTTTCAAATATATTTACCTCAGTGCTTATTGTACAGAGGTAGTATAGAAGCCGGTACATTATTAATTGGATTAAATTTATAACCGCCCTTCCAGGAGTCAGAAAAACTGAAGAAGGATCAAGTAGAAGATGGAGCATTTAAGCAGAACATGGCCTTACCCTAAAGAAGTGAATCAATGAAGAGAGTATACAAGCTCCAAAAGAGCTGAGATTTTACTTCCACTCTCCAAATCTCCCACATGAATTTCAGCTGTAGCCACATGGAACAGAGACATAAGAGAGAAGTCTGATAAATGGTTATCATGCTAACCAAGTTGATGCATTACAAAGCCATCACTTTATACAGAAAGCTTACAACATTATATGCCCAGTCCCTTGATTATGTCTTTTATGCTGCTGTCATGAATTTTACCCCAGATGTGATTTAAAATTCACTGTCTGAAGCTACAATTGCTTGCACCCAACCTAATAAAACAAAGAGAAAATTAGCATATAGCAAACTAGGGCTTGCCAGGTGGCTCAGTGGTAAAGAATCCACCTGCCAATGGTGGACACATGATCCCTACATCAGGATCCTTGGGTCGGGAAGATCCCCTGGAAGAGGAAATGGCAACACACTCCAGTTTTTTTGTTTTGTTTTGTTTTGTTTTTTTGCCTGGAGAATCCCATGGACAGAGGAGCCTAGCAGGATACAGTCCATAGCATCACAAAAGATTTGGGCACTGCTGAGTGACTAAGCACAGCACAGCATAAATCAAACCAACCATGCTGGTCAATATATTGAATGTAAATGGTCTAAAATCTCCAGTTAAAAGCAGGGATGGTCAACTTGGAAGAAAAAATGCCAACACCCACTGTATGCTATCATCAAAACCCACTACATAAATTGCTTTAGCTGCAAACTGGAGCTGGTGACAAAGTGAAGTCTCTCAGTCGTGTCCAGCTCTTTGCGAACCCATGGACTGTAACCCATGTAGGCTTCTCCATCCATGGGGTTTTCCAGGCAAGAATACTGGAGTGGGTTGTCATTTCCTTCTCCAGGGGAGCTTCCCCACTCAGGGATCGAACCTAGGTCTCCTGCATTGCAGTCAGATGCTTTACCCTCTGAGCCACTGGGAAGCTGGTCATTATTCCTGAAAAACATGTAAAGAATTCAGCTGAAGCAGTCAATGGGGTACAAGAAAGACGATAATTAAGAAACTTGCTCCAGGACGTCCCTGGTGATTCAGTGGTGGAGAGTCTGCCTGCCAATGCAGGAGACACAGGTTTGATCCTTGGTCCCGGACAGTCCCACATGCCACAGAGCAACCATGCCCATATACCACAACTATTGAGCCTGTGCTGAAAGCCTGGGAGCCACAACTACTGAGTGCATATGCTGCAGCTACTGAAGGCTGTGTGCCCTAGAGACTGTACTCCACAAAAAAAAAAAAAAAAAGCCACCACGATGAGAAGCCCAAATACTGCAACTAAGGAGTAGCCCCCACTCACCACAACTAGAGAAAAAGCCTGTCCCAGCTACAAAGACCCAGCATAGCCATAAATAAATATATAAAATTATGCAAAATAAAATTACTATATTTCCAAGTCTATGGGAGAAAGAATGCTTAGGTGTTTCCTGTTGACTAGCTGTGGGTCTCATCTCCAAAAGAGACAGTTTGAGACTATTCTAGATCCAATCAAAGAGAATCACATAGCAGACATTTCTCCAGAGAAAACATACAGATGGCCAATAAACACATGAAAAGATGTTCAACATCACTCGTTATGAGAGAAATGCAAATCAAAACTACAGTGAGGTATCATCTCACACCAAACACAATGGCCATCATCAAAAAAATCTATAAATAAAAATGCTGGAGAGGATGTGGAGAAAAAGGAAATCCTCCTGCACTGTTGGTTGGAATGCAAATTGATACAGACGTAGAAAACAGTATGGACATTCCTTAAAAAACTAAGAATAAAACTATCATATGATCCAGTAATCCCACTATTGTGGGAAAACCTGAGAAAACCACAATTCAAAAAGACACATGTACCCCAATGTTCATTGCAGTACTATTTGTAATAGCTAGGACATGGAAGCAACTTAGGCATCAACAGATGACTGGATAAAGAAGATGTGGTACATACGTATAATGGAATATTATTCAGCCATAAAATGGAATGAATTGAGTCAGTTGTGGTGTGTGAAGTAGATGAATCTAGAAGCTGTTATAGAGTGAAGTAAGTCAGAAAGAGAAACACAAATATAAAACATGTATATTAAAGTGTATATATGGAATCTAGATGAAAATAGTACTGATGAACGCATCTGCAGGGAAGGAATGGAGATGCAGATGGAGAATGGACTTGTAGGCACAGCTAGGGAAGGAGAGGGTAGGACTAATTGAGAAAGTGGCACTGACATATATACACTATCACATGTAAAATAGACAGCTATATAACACAGGGAGCCCAGCATGGCACTCTGTGAAGACCTAGAGGGGTGGGATGGAGTGGTGGATATGTATAAGAGGTAGGGTATATATATACATTATGGCTGATTCAGCAGAAATGAATACACCATTGTAAAGCAATTATCCTCCAATAAAAATAAATAAATAAGAGGATCACCTGGAGGGGGAATTGGACCTCAGCAAATCAAATCTGGAAATGTATTACAGGACGCATTTGAGAAGGACATGCAATTTAAATGTCAAGATAAAGTCATCTACTGAGAGAGATATCTGGTCAGATATTTGCAGCAACAGAGATGTGTGTGATTCAGACTGACCCACATAGGCTACTAAGAAAATGTCAGTTTTGAACATTTATTGATGCCAGCTCTCATCAGTGTCCATCAAATGAGAACCTTCCTATCCTTTTTCCTCTTTCCCCTCTCAGTTTCTAGTCCCCAAGAGGTCAGGGACCATAGCTAAAGAAGCTTACAAGAGGAAGCATAGATGTGCAGTTGGTAAAAGAAAGAAGAATTTGACTGTACCCCCTCTCTGATTGAAGCCTTCTCAGCTTACAGCAGATCAGGCTAGACAGGTGGTGGAGAAGCTTCGACATTAGCTGAAGTGTAAAACTTTGAAAATTATAAAGGATTGGATATTTTAATTATTGGATGGATGATTTTTTACACCCTAAGTCTAAAATTCAAAGACTACCACATTTCATCTACAGTATAAAGACTAAGTAGCCACACTTAATTAATTTAAGGGGTTTCAGTGATAGAGGATAAAATTTTTTATCTGTTTATGATTATATCTTGCAAGTTACATTTGATGATGGAAAGATGGCATCCTGTGAATGGAGAATCATGACTCATACTGGTGTAAAATATTCGAAAGAATTGACTCTAAACCCTTCTTTTAAAATGCTAAATTCAAATAAAGCAATACTTCTATAGCTTTCTTTAAGTTATCAGCATTTTTCATATAACTTATTTCATTTAATTTTAACATCAATTCCTTATGGATGGAAAACAAAACAATTTTGTAATTTATCAAAAGTCAAGTGATTATTAAATGCAGAATTAAGACTACAATCCTAATTTTCTTGTTCCAAATACCTGTATTTATTAACACTTACTTTTAATTAATTTTAATGGGTATAAAATTGGAGCTGCTTTACAACACTGTCAGTTTCCACTGTACAGCAAAGTGAATCAGCTATATTTGTACATATACACTGTCTTTATTGGACTTCCTTCTCATTTGTTGGCCAGATGATTTTTTATAATTTAAGTCTGAAATTCAAAGACTGCTGTGCTTCATCTATAGCCCAAAGACTAGTAGCCTTACTTAATAACTTTAAAGGAGCAGTGGTAGAGGATAAAATTTGGATCACCTTCCCATTCCCAGTGCTCTACTCAGAACATTGAGTAGAGTTCCCTGTGCTATGTGGAATGTTCTCATTAGTTATTTATTTTATACATAGCAATGTGTATCTGTATCAATACCAATCTCCCAGTTCACCCCATCTCTTTTCCCCTTGGTATCCATGCATCAAACATCCATATTTAAGTATTGTTTTTCCAATATTTTAATTCTCTTATGAAATAAGCTATAACACATGCCCATTTGACACCATAGTGAGTGTTTAAAATTTTTCAATAAGTAAGTTTTATTTTTGTATTGGTATATTCAAAAGGATAATGAGAAATGAAATGCATTGTTAGTTAGCTTTCTCTTCCTAGCCCTATAATTAGCCAAATACTTTATGCTCAGCATCTTATCCTACCCAAGAGACATGTCCATAATAAGGCACTGTTCCAGACAGGACTTCTACTAATTTAGAAGAACCCCTCCAAAAGTACCAGCTTAGAATGACCTTTGGAGGAAGTAGTGTTGCTTTGTTTTGATTGAGTAAATCTGAATTCACTACACACACCAGGCTCATGTCCTCCTATACTTCAATCAAAGCCAGCAAATTAGTTTTTGATTCAGAAATGTTAAATATCTTTACCATCACCACAACTTGTCATTTTTCTTTCTGTTGAAGTAGCAGGTCTTATTTTGAATGTAAGCTTTCCCTTCAGTAACAGTTGTTTTCCCACTTGCTGCAATCTAGACAAAGAGATACATAGAAGGAAAAAAAAGTTTTTCTAGAATTTCAGTGCCATTGTATTCCATTCTTTTCTCAGATAATGCAAAAGATTCCAAAATTTTACCAGAAAAATAATTAATATGAGGTATGAAGTCTTAAAGGAGACCTGGGTGTATTCACTCTGTCTGTGCTTCGTAGCCCTGGGTGAAGTTTAAACACTGCATAACAGGAAGTAATCAACCATCAAAGAACACTGTATTTTAATTCATTTGCAACATAGTACTTAATTCCAACAGTACATCAGAAACAAAAGACACTTTTCTTTGGTTCATACTTCTTGTTGAACACCCCTGAAGAGTATTTTAAAACTAGGCCCAGTTGTGTTACTGTGCTGAAAGTGGCACATATCATGAAACATCATTTGGTTACAGACAACCATGACAAAATCAGTCAGAGTCAATAACCTCCCATTCTGTGTAGGTCTAACATTATTTTTTACTTAAGGTTTATAATGAAGAATCCCAAAACACAGATATATGCTACATTTATAACTGCAAAACAAATGAATACCAATAATTATGAGTCAGAAAAACACCTCCGCAAAAATACATTTTTATACAAAAATGGAAAGAGTGGACTGAAAATGGACTGCCATTTCTCAGATAGACTCTTCAGATAGACTAATGGAAAAATTTATTTGACCTTATTTCCCGTGTATACAAAACTCTTTCTCAATTGTTCTGGACAACATGCAACAAAGAATCTCCCTTTCTGTTATTCAGGCAAATTCAGGTAAAATTATGAAGTAGAGGTGTCACTGTATGCTTCTATTTTTCCTACCTGTATCCTGAAGTTGATCTATGTCATGATCAAGAAAGTTTTTTCACTTAACTTATGTGAAACCCAAACATTGAAGTGATTAACCTAACTAAGCTGGTGCCAATGATTTTCAATGTTTGGTTTGGATATTTTGAGTATGTTGGCTATGGCTCACATAGCATAATACTGATTATTCTCAATTAATGGCTTGATTTGATAGCCATCAAGTTCACCTGATCTATCCAACCTTGGATCTTCCAGAAAAAAATTTCCAGCACAAAATTTTGCAAACCACTTTTGACACGTTAGCTCAGTCATAGCACCTTCTCCATATATTGCAAAAATCTTTTTGTGTGTGTTTCAGAGGCATTTTTACCTTTCTTGAAATAATATGGCAAAATATGTCAAAAATATTGATTTTTTCTTCCACCTTCAATATTTATATGGTTACACAAAAATTCTCCAATTTTGATAACTTCTTTTAATGCAGGCTGATGACAGTTGTCACAATCAGTTCAGTTCAGTTCAGTTCAGTCACTCAGTTGTGTCCGACTCTTTGTGACCCCATGAATCACAGCACGCCAGGCCTCCCTGTCCATCACCAACTCCCGTAGTGTACTCAAACTCACGTTCTTCGAGTCGGTGATGCCATCCAGCCATCTCATCCTCTGTTGTCCCCTTCTCCTCCTGCCCCCAATCCCTCCCAGCATCAGGGGTCTTTTCCAATGAGTCAACTCTTCGCATGAGGTGGCCAAAGTCCTGGAGTTTCAGCTTCAGCATCAGTCCTTCCAATGGATACCCAGGACTGACCTCCTTTAGGATGGACTGGTTCGATCTCCTTGCAGTCCAAGGGACTCTCAAGTGTCTTCTCCAACACCACAGTTCAAAAGCATCAATTTTTCGGTGCTCAGCTTTCTCCACAGTCCAACTCTCACATCCATACTTGACCACTGGAAAAACCATAGCCTTGACTAGATGGACCTTTGTTGGCAAAGTAATGTCTCTGCTTTTTAATATGCTGTCTGGGATGGTCACAACTTTCCTTCCAAGGAGTAAGTGTCTTTTAATTTAATGGCTGCAATCACCATCTGCAGTGATTCTGGAGCCCCCAAAAATAAAGTTTGACACTGCTTCCACTGTTTCCCCATCTATTTCCCATGAAGTGATGTGATCAAATGCCATGATCTTAGTTTTCTGAATGTTGAGCTTTCTCACTGTCCTCTTTCACTTTCATCAAGAGGCTTTTTATTTCCTCTTCACTTTCTGCCCTAAGGGTGGTATCATCTACATATCTGAGGTTATTGATATTTCTCCTGGCAATCTTGATTCCAGCTTGTGCTTCTTCCAACCCAGCGTTTCTCATGATGTACTCTGCATATAAGTTAAATAAGCAGGGTGACAATATACAGCCTTGATGTACTCCTTTTCCTATTTGGAATCACTCTGTTGTTCCATGACCAGTTCTAACTGTTGCTTCCTGACCTACATATAGGTTTCTCAATACAATCTAACAAAATTGTTTCAAATTAAGTTAAGGACAGCTAAGCAACCTGGGGCTGGAGGAAGCACAAGCTGGAGTCAAGATTGCAGGGGGAAATATCAATAACCTCAGATATGCAGATGACACCACACTTATGGCAGAAAGTGAAGAGGAACTAAAAAGCCTCTTGATGAAAGTGAAAGAGGAGAGTGAAAAAGTTGGCTTAAACCTCAACATTTAGAAAACTAAGATCATGGCATCTGATCCCATCACTTCATGGGAAATAGATGGGGAAACAGTGGAAACAGTGTCAAACTTTATTTTGGGGGGCTCTAAAATCACTGCAGATGGTGATTGAAGCCATGAAATTAAAAGACACTTACTCCTTGGAAGGAAAGTTGTGACCATCCTAGACAGCATATTAAAAAGCAGAGACATTACTTTGCCAACAAAAGTCCATCTGGTCAAGGCTATGGTTTTTCCAGTCAAGTATGGCTGTGAGAGTCGGACTGTGGAGAAAGCTGAGCACTGAAGAATTGATGCTTTTGAACTGTGGTGTTGGAGAAGACACTTGAGAGTCCCTTGGACTGCAAGGAGATCGAACCAGTCCATCCTAAAGGAGGTCAGTCCTGGGTATCCATTGGAAGGACTGATGCTGAAGCTGAAACTCCAGGACTTTGGCCACCTAATGCGAAGAGTTGACTCATTGGAAAAGACCCTGATGCTGGGAGGGATTGGGGGCAGGAGGAGAAGGGGATGACAGAGGATGAGATGGCTGGATGGCATCACCGACTCGAAGAACGTGAGTTTGAGTACACTCCGGGAGTTAGTGATGGACAGGGAGGCCTGGCATGCTGCGATTCATGGGGTCTCAAAGAGTCGGACACGACTGAGCGACTGAACTGAATTGAACTGAAGCACTACTACAGCCATTTTACTGAAAAAGAAAAAAAACAACACTTTTTTTTCTCATCCCAATAAATATATATTTATTTTTTGCTCATCCCAATAAATATATATTCATTCTCCATCTTTTCATGGGCACTGTTTAATCATCTCATCTTCTCTTAGACATATTTATTTCCTTAATGAATACAGAAATATAGCATTATATATGCATTCCTTTCAAGATACTCCATAAATGTATTAGTTCCATAAAGGTACTGAAGGACTTCATTGGAGAAAAATACAATAGGAGCTATGTTTAGAAGAATTACAAATGCAGCCATCTCCAGCATGCATGCAGATCATAAATGAAGTAGGCTTGTAGCAATCTGTCTTCATGTTAAGCACAGAAATAAAAACTTCAAACAAAATATGCTCTCAACCAATTCCCTTGAAACATAAAAGTTTACATTTTGTTTTCCTTACTTTATACAGATATTTTCCTACTCTAAGAATAGTAAAAAATAAAAATGACAAATTCAACTTATATTGGAAGCCAATGCTGAGGAATATTGAAATAAAGTAGCATTGGACAGCATTTTGAACAGGAATTCACAGGTCACTTTCTTACGTGGCAGGTTTACTCTTATCTAACATCTCTTTGTCATGTGAAAGTATAGGTCTAAGTCTCCTAGAAAGTCTGGAGAAGCCAACAATATTGGTTTTCAAATGGGAAACATTGTCTTTAATTATTTTAAATTCCACTTTTAAAGCCCACTGTCACAGGGAAGAGCAAATAATGGCTCTTTGTTGGATATGTTTCTTTAACATTTGCTTCCCACTGCTTTTTTTCAGTAAAAATACACTGTTTATACAAAAAAAGTCTGCCTCGGGGAACTCTGTCCCCCTGTCTGAATATTAAACCAAAGTGCCTTTGTTCAGGACCTGGTCCATTTGTGGATGGCAGGAAGGAAGGAATTAACACATTCCTTCCTCCAAGGCTTGTCATTCTAGGAAATATTTGCAAGATTAATGGCCTTTTTACTTTACTTCCTCACCTCCCCTGCCCCACACTTTTCCATAAAGGAACCTGGCATCCAGACCCCAACAAAATGGTTATTTTGAGACATTAGTTTGCCATCTTCTTGGTCAGCAAGTTCTCCAAATAAACTCAAATTCCTTCCCTCAACACCTCTTCTCTGGGTTAATTTGTCTTTCATGAAGCAATCAGGGCAAGTTTGAACAGGTAACGTTACCTCACACTGAGCATCACAACTATATCTGTGTGTGTGTGTGTGGTCAGCTACAAATGGGCACTTGCCACGAGCATTTTCCAGTGACTGAAAATCAATAACAAGAGCATTTACCATCTGCCTCTGTGGAGACTGAACCCTATGCTGCTGCAGCTGTTGATATTCAATACCCCCGAGGGAGTTCAGGGTGGTGTGAGGCACTCTGTGTTGCTGAGAATTTGGTGAAACAGGTCTTTGCCTGTGTTAGTCATTCAATCCTGTACAACTCTTTGTGAGTCCATGGAATGTAGTCTGCCATGGAATTCTCCAGGCAAGAATACTGAAGTGGATTGCCATTTTCTACTCCAGGGCCTCTTTCCAAACCAGGGGTTGAACCGAGGACTCCTGCATTGCGGGCAGATTCTTTACCTTCTGAACCACCAGAGAAGCCCTGGAACGGGTCTTTAGGTAGTTATATATTTTCAAGAACTGATTTCATGGTCCAAATCTTCATTGTTCAGTCACTCATTCATGTCCAAATCTTTGCAACTCCATGGATCGCAGCATGCTAGGCTTCCAGTCTTTCACACTCCACAAAATGGAGTTTACACAAACTCATAGCCATTGAATTGGTGATGCTATCCGACCATCTCATCCTCTGTCATTCCCTTCTCCATCTGCCTTCAATCTTTCCCAGTATCAGGGTCTCTTGTAATCAGTAGGCTCTTTGCATCAAGTGGTCAAAGTATTGGCACTTCAGCTTCAGCATCAATCCTTCCAATAAATATTCAGTGTTGATTTCCTCTAGGATTGAGTGGTTTGATCTCTTTGTTGTTCAAGGGACTCTGAAGAGTCTTCTCCAGCACCACAGTTCAAAAGCATCAACACAACCTACTTTATGGTACAAATCTCAATGGTAAAAATCTCAATATGTGACTCCTGGAAAAAACATAGATTTGACTCTATGGATCTTTGTTGGCAAAGTGATATCTATGCTTTACAATATGCTATCTAGGGTTGTCATAGCATTACTTCCAAGAAGCCAGTGTCTTTTAATTTCATGGCTGCAGTCACTGTCTGCAGTGATTTTGGAGCCCAAGAAATAAAGTCCATGAGTGTTTCCATTTTTCCCCACCTATTTTCCCCGGTGGCTCAGATAGTAAAGAATATGCTTGCAATGCAGGAGCCCTGGGTTCAATCCATGGGTTGGGAAGATCCCCTGGAGGAGGGCATGGCAACCCACTCCTGTATTTTTGCCTGGAGAATCCCATAGACAAAGGAGTCTGACAGGCTACGGTCCATGGGGTTGCAAAAAGTCAGACATGACTGAGAGACTAAGCACACACATTTGCCATGAAGTGACTGAACCAGATGACATGATCTTAGTTTTTTCAATGTTGAGTTTTAAGCCAGCTTTTTCACTCTCCTCTTTCACCTTCATCAAGAGGCTCTTTAGTTCCTCTTCACTTTCTGTATAAGGGTGGTGTCATCCAGCTTCATCCAACCTGGCATTTCACAAGATATACTCTGCATATAGGTTAAATAAGCAGGGTGACAATATATAGTCTTGACATACTCCTTTCCCAATTCTGAACCAGTCTGTTGTTTCATGTCTGGTTCTAACTGTTGTTTGTTGATCTGCATACAGGTTTGTCTGGAGGCAGGTAAGGTGATCTTGTATTCCCATCTCTTTCAGAATTTTCCACTGTATTTTGTGATCCACACAGTCAAAGGCTTTAGCATAGTCAATGAAGCAGAAGTAGATTTTTTTCCCCCCTGGAATTCCTTCGCTTTTTTCTACTATCCAAAGGATATTAGCAATTTAATCTCTTGTTTCTCTGCCTTTTATAAATCCAGCTTGTACATCTGGAAGTTCTTAGTTCGTGTACTGTTGAAGTCTAGCTCAAAAGACTTTTGATCATTATCTTGCTAGCATGTGAAATGGGTGCAATTGTGCAGTTGTTTGAACATTCTTTGGCATTGCTGTTCTTTGGGACTGGAATGAAAACTGACCTTTTCCAGTCCCATGGCCACTGTTGAGTTTTCCAAGTTTGCTGGCCTACTGAGTGCAGCACTTTAACAGTATCATCTTTCAGTATTTTAAATAGCTCAGCTGGAGTTCCATAACCTCCACCAGCTTTGTTAGTAGTAATGCTTCCTAAGACCTACTTGACTTCACACTCCAGGATGTTTGGCTCTAGATGAGTGATCACACTGTCATGGTTATCCAGGTCATTAAAATTTTTTGTATAATCCTTCTGTGTATTCTTGCCACCTCTTAATATCTTCTGCTTCTGTTAGCTTCATAATATTTCTGTCCTTTATTGTGCCCATCTTTGCAAGAAATGTTCCCTTGGTATCTCTAATTTTCTTGAAGAACTATCCAGTCTTTCCCAATATATTATTTTCTTCTATTTCTTTGCATTATTCACTTACAAAGACTTCCTTATCTCTCCTTGCTATTCTTTTGAACTCTTCTTTCGAATTCAGATAGGTATAGCTTTCCTTTTCTCTTTGCTTTTTTTTCTCTTCTTTTCTCAGCTGTTTTTAAGGCTTCCTCAGTCAACCATTTTGCCTTTCTTTTTCTTGGGGATGTTTTTGATCATCGCCTCCTGTACAATGTTACAAACTTCCACCCATAGTTCTTCTGGCATTCTGTCTATCAGACCTAAGCCCTTGAATCTATTTGTCCTAATCTTTGCATCTCTTCATATCTAGAAAAACAGTAAATCCCTTCATGATTGTTGAAAATGCTCTCAAATGTTGTTGCAGAAATAAAACCAACAATTAAAAATGGCTCAGTGAGGTAGTCCTTACTTCTGCAGAAGGGTGCTCTACAGAAAAGGTCTGGGAGTAAGCACACAGAAGGAGAGGTCCACTAAGCTTTTATCCCTAAGACACAGGTTCCTTCCCCTGATTGCTCATAGGCTGAGGATCACAGAGTCTCAATCTTTGTGGAACATCACCTAAGTGTTTTTTGGTCAATGTTGGCCATGAGTAACATTTCAAAGCTCCTGAGTGGAGGATTTATATTATTTTCTCCACACCTTTAGTTGTTTGCACACTTTAAGGATAAAGCCCACAAGATTAGGCTGCAAAATTGTTCTTATGAGGAAGACTAACCAGGAAGAAAATAAAGGACTAGCAATGAACCACCATCTTAGAAATCTTATTTGCAAGCTGGATATATATATATTCCTATTTATTCTAAATAATGAATAGGAATTGTTTCTTTATTTCTTATATCTTCTTCTTTAGTAGTTTCAATAACTATGTCATTTTTACCAAAGAGGAAGATATGAGATAAAGAAATGATCCATATTCATTTTTTAAAGAATAGCTAAATAAAAGGATATATATATGTATATGTATGTGTGTGTATATATATATACATGTACCTAGCTTGTGAATAAGTTTTCTAAAACTGGCAGCTGATATCCAATCCCTTGTCCTCTTCCGTTTGTGGTTCCTCTTCTCCATAAAGACAGTTTGGCAGGCTAAATTCATGGGTTTTACCCTGGACATGCTGCAGAGAACTAAAGGGGTGGGGAAAATACTTACTTGTAAGTATTTCACATGACCCCCATCCACTAATAACAGCTTAGGCAATGTTTGGGGAAGTTTGGGACTCTGCGTTCCTCAGCCTGTGAGGAACCAGGGGAGGGAACTTGGGTCTTAGGGACAAAAACGAGCAGACTTTCCTCCCTCCTTTCCGTGTGCTTGCTCCCAGATCTTTTTCTGTAGTGCACCCCTCTGCAGAAGTACAGACTATCTTTCTGAGCCATTTTTGACAGTCTGTTCTATTCCTGCAGCACCACTTTAAAACCATTTCCAACAGTAGAAAAGACTATGTTTTTCTTACATGATGACATCATCTCATCAGTGACTAGCAGAAAACCTTTTGTAAAGTAAGCACTTGATTGCATTGAACTCCCCTTCACCAAAATGTTATATATTGACCTTCCCTCGCTGCCTCTTTGGAACAGTCCCTCAGAGCTATCTGAGGCACTGTCTCCCAGGATACAGTCCTCATTTTGCCCCAAATAAAACTTGATTTGCAGTTCTTAAGCTGTGGATATTTTTTTAGTTTACAGTGTACATGTACATGTGTGTGACTGTGACCACATTTGACCGACAAAGAATTTCCAGCTTCTGGTATTGAAAATGAAGTATATATAATACAAACAAAATCATGAAGACTATGACCATGATAAACAGTTCAACTTTACCCAACTTATTACAATTGTATAATTTACTGAATACATAGCTGACTAGTACATTAATCAACATAATGCACAATGCAACCTTCCACAATTTACTTGTGGTCAACTCTCTAGGATTAGTGAAGATAAAATAACTAGTTGGGATGAATATTGGGCACAAGAAAGTCGTGTCTAGCAGGAATTAAACAGTGAGTAGTTTGTATCTTATTTTCCTGTCGCAGTGAATATGTACTGCTCTCTTGTAAAGTATTTCATGCCATATTAAAAGATAATGGTGAGTAAAACTATAGCGTTAAAGGGCATTGTGTATTTCATAGCTCTTTGGAAGAAAGGCTATGACCAACCTAGAGAGCATATTAAAAAGCAGAGACATTACTTTGCCAACAAAAGTCTGTCTAGTCAAAGTTATGGTTTTTCCAGTAGTCATGTATGGATGTGAGAGTTGGACTATAAAGAAAGCTGAGCATTGAAGAATTGATGCTTTTGAACTGTGGTGTTGGAGAAGACTCTTGAGAGTCCCTTGGACTGCAAGGAGATCCAGCCAGTCAATCCTAAAGGAAATCAGTCCTGAATATTCATTCAGGAAGGACTAATGTTGAAGCTGAAATTCCAATACTTTGGCCATCTGATGCAAAGAACTGAGTCATTTGAAAAGATCCTGATGCTGAGAAAGATTGAAGGCAGGAGGAGAAGGGGACGACAGAGGATAAGATGGTTGGATGGCATCACTGAGTCAATGGACATGAGTTTGAGTAAGCTCCCAGAGTTGGTGATGGACAGGGAAGCCTGGTGTACTGCAGTTTATGGGGTGCAAATAGTCAGACATGACTGAGCAACTGAACTGAACTGAACTGAACTGAACTGATGTAATCATTGTCTAATTCTCGTGAAGATGAAACCCAGCAGAACACTATGGGGCCCTGCCAGGTACAAATCCTCTCTGTGTCCTGTTTCTTGTTTGTAGAAAATAGTCTTCTGTCTCCTAGACCTTCCCTGATTTTCAAAGAGGAGATTCAGTCACTAATTAGGGAGGAGAGGTAATTCAAAAACAAAGGAAGAGCAGTCAAGAAACATTAGTGCAGAGATGGGGCAACCTTTTTCCTCCTAAAGGAATATACATAACAATAACTTTGAGTTCCTCCACAGGAACTAACGTCCCCACCCTGGTGGTATATAATAACTTCAAGTTAAGCAATACCCTGGAGCATCATCCTATTACCTCACCACCAATCAATCAGAAGAAAGTCACACAACATGCAGCCCTCATCCAAAATTTGCCTAGAAAACTTTTTTCCTCACCCCTGAAAATCATCTGAGAGTGTACATTGTTTGACCAGGTACCATCTGTTCTTCCTGCTTGGCCCTGCAATAAACCTTTCTCTGATCCAAACTCCCATACTTTAGTTTGTTTGGCCTTACTGTGTGTCTGGAACAGGAACTTATGGTGAATAGCAAAGATATTGATACCAAGAACATAAATCTTTGTAACTGCAGACACTGCTAGCTTTCCTGTTGCTAGATATATTCTAGTATTTTTTAACCTTTGAGTGATATATGACATATATACAAAAAAGTGAATAAATCATGATTGTATAGCACCCAAATCAGGCATAGGATATTTCTTAGCATTACTATTGTGGCCCCTACTTGTTTACTTCCCTAAAAGGGTAACCAATATCCTGAGTTTTCACCATGGATTAGTCATGATCATCTGAACTTCATATAGGTGTAGTAAAAGAGTACATACAGAATTCTGTGTCTGATTTCTGTCACTCAGTACTACGTGAGATCATCCATATTGTAGAATGGAGTTATAGTCAATTTATTTTTGTTGCTATATGATAATTCATTCCATGAATACATCAGCATTTTTTACAAATTTTCTCTTAATAGGTCTTCCATAACTCCCAAGTTTTGACTATTATGAATAGTGTTACTATTAACACACATTTAAGTATTTTGAATAAAAACTATATGCACTTCTTTTGGGTAAAGGAATGAAATTCTTGTCCTGTTTAAAGAGAAAACTCAAATAAATTCAATTAGCATGACAACGCTTGTGCATGTTTTTTTTCTTCCTAATTAGATATCAAAAGAAAGCATGGTGGTCATTCTAAAGCTATCTCTTTATGCCATTATATATATATATATACATATATATATATGTATATATATATATAAATCTGAGTTGAAAAGACTGAGTTCTGACTTAGGCTTAATTTTCTTAAGTTTTGATACAATATATCTTCTAGAGTCACAAATAATTTATCTAAATCTGGAATGATAGAGTGGATGTAAGGTTAAAGATGCAAAAGATTAAATTCACATTGGTTTTCTGTAAGCAAATCATTTTGATGGTTTGTGATGGTGAATTATGCCCCAATTCAGAGAAAAAGTTTCCTTTGATTTTTTTTTTTTAAATTATTTGAGAAGTCTCCATGTTACCACATCCTTGCAACAGTTGCCACACATATTTCAATGAAATGCAACCTATATCTAGCTGTAAACTTCATATTAAGAAAGGAAACAAACAAACAAAAAAAGGAAACACCTTCAGCTAGAATAAAATAACCATGAGACAAATTAAAGCAGATTTTTATTTGACACACCCAACAGCAAGGTTAGTTAAAAATTTTCTGGGTGATTAAAAGTAATGTCTTACCATAGCAACCAACTACTTTGGTAGCTATATTTTAAATAGAAGATATAAAAAGGAAACAAGAAAAATAGTCTTTATTCTGAATGATTCAAACTCATTATGTAAGGTGACTAAATTATTAAAAATACTGTTTATATCAATGTTGATTTAGTGAGTAGAAAATAGCCTTTATTAATCAATAGCAGCAATACAAACAGAATATATTAAGAAACATTCATAATCTGCCACAGATGACAAGGAATGATTCAGGGGATGCCATTAGTGGATATTTCCAAGGCATGCTATTTTTAAATACTGCCTGTGTCTTAAAATTCTGATACAAGAATTACCATTCCAGTTGGTTGGAGGGGGGCGGAACAAACTGTACACTATCACAAAACATATTAAAGAAACACATTTCTTAGTCTCTAATGTAAATAATCTAAAATATTTAAAAATAACCTTTTTGTGACCTAATTAGATAAATGTTCAGCTGTTACCATCAATAAGATTTTATCAAAATAAAAATAATGTATCTTTACTATCCTGATGTGCCCAAGAAAAACACTGTGCAATTCATTTTCTCTCAGCTCCTCTCTTCCCTTTCTCCCTCATTTTACATATATACCAATTTTTTAAGAGATAGGTAAAATTTATTTTTCCACTTACTTCGTTGGAATTTTAAAGTTTAACCATAAGAATGAATTCATTATGATGTACTTAATATATTTTATTTTTTTGCTCTTACAATTTGATTTAGTCTGCTTTTATTTTAAATCACTCTTTTAAAAATGTTTTTAATTAAAACACATGTTTTACAAAACCTGGCATATATACTTATTTCTGTCTCCACCAAATGATGATAAATGGCAATAAAGGAATAAAAGATTGTTTCTGCTTGTGCATGCACAGCTCAGTCCTCAGTCAAAAGAGTTCAGTGAATCCCTCTTCCAATCTCTGGAGTTCTTTTTTTTTTTTTTAGAGTTTCACCCTTGGATTATGTGCCCTGCCCACTGTAGCTGGTTTGGCTTCAAATACCAATTTGTGTCTCCTTACATTAGTGAGACCACTGAATCAAGGTTGATCTTCCATTCCTGGTGGTCAGGCCTGGAAACTGACCCCAACAAGTAAGCTGATACAATCACAGTTGCTTTCAGTGATCACAATCCACTGTCTTCTGTCCAATGGCAGAAAAGTACTGTTTCATAACTTCCTTGGTAGAACAGTGGTTAAGAATCTGCCTGCCAATGCAGACACAGGTTTGCTCCCTGGGAAGATTCTACATGCCATGGAGCAACTGAGCCCATGAGCCACGACTACTGAGCCCCTGTGCTGCAGTTACTGAAGCCTGAGCCTAGAGACTCTATTCTGCAACCAGAGAAGCCACTGCAATGAGAAATCTGTGCACAGCAAAAAAGATTAGCCCTGGCTTGTGACCCACCAGAGCAAGTCCAACGGCAGCAATGAAGACTCAGCACAAACATAAATAAATAACTTTTTTGAAGAAAAGTACTGTTTCATATAGTTTATACCAGGTGGCGCTAGTGGTAAAGAACCTGCTTGCCAAGGCAGGAGACAAAAGAGAGCTGGGTTCAATCACTCCAGGAAGATCCGCAGGAGGAGGGCATGGCAAGCCACTCCAGTATTCTTGCCTGGACAGTCCCATGGACAGAGGAGCATGGTGGGCTATGGTCCATCAGATTGCAAAGAGTGGACGCGACTGAAATGACTTAGCACACATGCCTCCCATTTTTCAGTTGTTTACTATAGAGAATAATCCAGTCTCTTTTCATTCTGGTCTGCAAATAAATTTTGGAAAGCTAAATTTTCCTTGCATTCCTGGGAGAAACTGTACTTGGTTTAAATCCATTATCTTTTCATACATTGTTATATTTATAACCAAATTTCTGAAAACCAGTAGAAAGAAATCTTAAAAGTAACCAGTGGTAAAGCATATTATTCACAGAGAAATAAAGAATGAAAATAGACTTGTCATTGGAAACTACACACACCAGAGAATTTTTGCATCCTATGTTCGTGAGAGATATTTGTTGGTTTATTCATTTATTTTATTTCATAATATCTTTGACTAGTTCTGATATCAGAATAATACAGAATTTCTAAAATCAGCTGGGAAGAGATCCTTCTTTCCATATTATTCAACAGCAGTGCATATGATTGAGATTATTTGTTTTTAAAATCTCTGATAGAATTCATCAGTGAAAACTTCTGGGCTTGGGGTTTTCATTGTGAGGTTTTTAATTCAAAGTAAATTAATTTACTAATCCATAGATCTACTTAGACTTTATTTTTCTGGCAATTTTGTTTACAAAAAAATTTGTCTTTTAAGGATTTTACCAATTTATTAACTTACAGGATATACTGATATAAAATTTTCACACTACTTCCACTTATCTATCTACATTCTCATTGTTATAATTAGTTTTCTCTTAAAATATTTTTTAAAAATTTAAAGGAATGAAAAATAGACAGGTTGCAAATTATTTGTCTCTGTTTCTAAATGGTATATTTAGTTGAGGTGATATATAATTCACCACAAAATTCAGATGAGAAAATTTTCAGATACAGAATTTTGACATCTTTCAAAGGCAGGATTTTTCTCCAAAGAAGACACACAGATGGCTAATAAATACATGAAAAGATAGCTGAAGCTGCTCATTATTAGAGAAACGCAAATCAAAACTACGATGAGGTATCATCTCACACCAAACAAAATGGCCATCATCAAAAAATCCACAAAACAATGAAGGCTGGAGAGGATGTAGAGGAAAGAGAACCTTTCTGCAATGTTGGCGGAAATGTAAATTGATACAGCCACTATGGAGAATAATACGGAGATTCCCTAAAAACATAGGAATAAAATTACCATATGACACAGTAATCCTTCCACTAGGCACATAAGTTAGGTTAAGTTAAGTGTTAGTCATTCAGTCGTGCCCGATTCTTTGCAACCCCATGGACTGCAGCCCACCAGGCTCCTCTGTCCATGAGATTTTCCAGGCAAGGATACTGGAGTGGGTTGCCATTTCCTTCTCCAGGGGATCTTCCCAACCCAGGGATCGAACCTAGGTCTCCTGCACTGCAGGCAGACTCTTTACCAACTGAGCTACAAAGGAAGCCCGGGCATACACCCTGAGAAAACTCCAATTCAAAAAGACACATGTACCCTTGTGCAATGTTCATTGCAGTACTATTTAAAACAGCCAGGACATGGAAACAACTTAGATGACCATTGACAAAGGATGTGGTAGGTATGTACGATGGAACAGTATTTAGCCATTAAACAGAATGGATTTGAGTCAGTTGTAGTGAGGTGGATGAACTGAAAGCCCTAGAATCTAGAGTTATACAGAGTGAAATAGGTCAGAAAGTAAAAAACAAATACTGTATATTAACACATATATATTTGGAATCTAGAAAAATAGTACTGATGAACCTATTTGCAGAGAAGGAATGGAGACACACACATAGAGAACAGACTTGTGGACACAGTAGGGGAAGGAGAAGATAGAAAGAATTGAGAAAGTAGCATTGACACATATACAGTATCATGAGTGAAACAGAAAGCTAGTGGGAACTTGCTGTGTAACACAGGAAGCCAGCCTGGAGCTCTGTGAAGACCTAGAGGGGTGGGATGGAGGGAAAAGGGAGGCTCGTAAGGGAGGGGCTATATATTTGGTTATATATATATAGAGAGAGCTGATTTGCTTTGCTGTATGGGCAGAAACCAACACATATTGTAAAGCAATTATCCTCCAATTAAAGTTTTAAAGAATTTTTAAGAAGCAGGACTTTAAGTTCCATTTATCTCATTTTTACATTTTGTTTAGGGCTTTATCCTCTTCTCTAACTCTGAAGCCCAAATACTCTTAGATGTTGGAATAACACTACTAGGATGATTAATACTTATTTTCAGTAAAAAATGTTATCTCATATACATGAGCTATTGTATAGAAATCAACACAAAATTTCACCGGTATTCAAAAATAATTATTTATTTAATTCATATGTCTCTGGATCACCTATAGACCAGCCAAGCTAGGGTCAGTCCACTGAGATAACTCTGTTCAGACAGTTTGGCTCAACATGTATTTCAAGCTCTACTTGGAACCAGCAGGTTAGTATAAATATGTTCTTCTCATGATGAAATCAATAGCACAGGTGTAAGCCCAAACGTTAGTCTTGCATGAAGACTTCACTGGTGTCATATTAGCTAGTATCCCTAAGGACCTTTAGCTGTGTGCCTTTCAGGAATTTAATTCAAAGCTTGCTTCTTTGGTGAATTCTTTGTTATTTTAGATTAAATTCCATCTGTCTTAATATTTTTGTTTTTTGCCTGCATATTTATTCCCATGCTACAGTCTTATGTGAGTCATTTCACATTTTATTATATTTGATGTTTCTATTATTTCATGATGTATTAAATATGATTCTTTAAAAGGAAAGAATAACTTTCTGTCTAGAAACTAATCAATTTCCATTTGAATTACCACAACTTATTTTGGAATATGCTGCTGCTGCTAAGTCACTTCAGTCATGTCTGACCCTGCGCAACCCCATAGATGGCAGCCCATCAGGCTCCACAGTCCCTGGGATTCTCCAGGCAAGAATACTGGAGTGGGTGCCATTTCCTTCTCCAATGCATGAAAGTGAAAAGTGAAAGTGAAGTTGCTCAGTCATGTTGGACTCTTAGTGACCCAGTGGACTGCAGCCTATCAGGGATATGCCCTGATTTATCCATTATCAGGATAATGCCCATGGGATTTTTCCAGGCAAGAGTACTGGAATGGGTTGCCATTGTCTTCTCCACTTGGAATATGAATGCTTAGTTAAAGAAAGGAACACATCTAATCCACCATAAGCAAACATGACCTTGGGATTTTAGGAGGCATTGCAAGAAAAATAAATCTTCAGATTCTTCAGTAGTCCATTTTACTGCTCATTAACTCAAATGAAAGGACCTATTTTTATGTACTATTTAAACTCTTCATGTTATAATACTAAAATAATAATACTTAACAATTATTGAGCAATAGTGTTTCAGATGCTATGCTAAGAAATCTGAACACAGCATCTTAATAATTTCTCATAAAACACATGTACAGTTGCTATTATTATCTTCAGAGATATGAAATTCTCTTCCAAATTTACAAATTTGCCCTATATCTACATGAAGATATAACCATTTTTCATAATATAAGCCTGGAGAGTCAATAGAAAGGACTATGATTGCCAGGGATTCAAGGGGGTTAAAAGATGGAACAAAATAAATTTTTTGGATGCTGCATTTCATTTTGAATTATATGGAAATACTGTAAAAATGGCATTACGGATTTGTCAAAACCCATAGAACTGTACAACACAAAGACTATAAACTGTAAACTTTAGTTAATAATAATGTATCAACATTGGTATATCCACTGCAACAAATGTATCATAGTAATGTATTATATTATTAAGAAAGAAATTGTGTGTGAAGGAGAGAGAGAGTATATATATACACATGTATATATATATATGAATTCTCTATATTATCTCTAATTTTTTTTGGTAAACCTAAAACTCCTCTAAAAAATATTCTGTTAATTTTAAGAGTGCAAAAACCTTAATTTTCCATCCTCACTTCACATTTGGTTGCCATTCAGTCACTCGTCTGTGTGCAAGTCTATGGACTGCAGTGTGCCAGGCTTCCCTGTCCTTCACAATCTCCAGGAGTCTGCATAAACTCATGTCCCTGAGACGATGATGCCATCCAACCATTTCATCTTCTGTTGTCCCTTTATCCTCCTGCCCTCAACGTTTCCCAGAATCAGGGTCTTTTCCAATGAGTCGGCATTTTGCATCAGGTAGCCTAAGTATTAGAGATTCAGCTTCAGCATCAGTCTTTCCAACGAGGATTCAGGGTTGATTTCCTTTAGGATTGACTGGTTTGATCTCCTTGATGTCTGAGGAACTCTCAAGAGTCTTCTCCAGCACTACAATTCAAAAGTATCAATTCTTCCTCACTCAGCCTTCTCAATGGTCCACCTCTCACACCCATACATGATTACTGGAAAAAACCATAGTTTTGACTATATGGACCTTTGTCAGCAAAGTGATGTCTCTGTTTTTTAAAATGCTGTGTAGGTTTGCCATAGCTTTTCCTCCAAGGAGCAAGTGTCTTGATTTCATGGCTGCAATCATTGTCTATCATGATTTTGGAGCCCAAGAAAATAGAGTCTGTCACTCTTTCCATTTTCCCCCATCTACTTGCCATGAAGTAATGGGACCAGATGCCTTGATCTTAATTTTTTGAATGCTTAGTTTTTGTTTTTTCTTTTGTATGAGTGCATGTTACATTTATCTTTTTTTTTCCATTTATTTTTATTAGTTGGAGGCTAATTACTTTACAAGATTGTAGTGGTTTTTGTCATACATTGACATGAAAAGCCATGGATTTACATGTATTCCCCATCCCGATCCCCCCTCCCACCTCCCTCTCTACTTGATCCCTCTGGGTCTTCCCAGTGCACCAGGCCCGAGCACTTGTCTCATGCATCCAGCCTGGGTTGGTGATCTGTTTCACCCTAGATAATATACATGTTTCGATGCTGTTCTCTCGAAACATCCCACCCTCGCCTTCTCCCAGAGTCCAAAATTCTGTTCTGTACCTCTGTGTCTCTTTTTCTGTTTTGCATATAGGGTTATCATTACCATCTTTCTGAATTCCATATATATGTCTTAGTATACTGTAATGGTCTTTATCTTTCTGGCTTACTTCACTCTGTATAATGGGCTCCAGTTTCATCCATCTCATTAGAACAGACAAAGGATTAATCTCAAAAATATACAAGCAACTCCTGCAGCTCAATTCCAGAAAAATAAATGACTCAATCAAAAAATGGGCCAAAGAACTAAACAGACATTTCTCCAAAGAAGACATACAGATGGCTAACAAACACATGAAAAGATGCTCAACATCACTCATTATCAGAGAAATGCAAATCAAAACCACAATGAGGTACCATTACACGCCAGTCAGGATGGCTGCTATCCAAAAGTCTACAAGCAATAAATGCTGGAGAGGGTGTGGAGAAAAGGGAACCCTCTTACACTGTTGGTGGGAATGCAAACTAGTACAGCCACTATGGAGAACAGTGTGGAGATTTCTTAAAAAACTGGAAATAGAACTGCCATATGACCCAGCAATCCCACTTCTGGGCATACACACTGAGGAAACCAGATCTTAAAGAGACACGTGCACCCCAGTGTTCATCGCAGCACTGTTTATAATAGCCAGGACATGGAAGCAACCTAGATGCCCATCAGCAGACAAATGGATAAGGAAGCTGTGGTACATATACACCATGGAATATTACTCAGCCATTAAAAATAATTCATTTGCATCAGTTCTAATGAATGCTTAATTTTAAGCCGTTTTTTTCACTCTCCTCTTTCAACTTCATCAAGTGACTCTTTAGTTCCTCTTCACTTTTTGTCATTAAGGTGGTATCATCTGTATATTTGAGGTTGTTGATATTTCTCTTGATTCCATCTTGTGTTTCATTCAGCCCAGAGTTTCTCACGATATACTCTATATATAGGTTAAATAAGCAGGGTGACAATATACAGCCTTGATGTACTTCTTTCCCAATTTGCAACCAGTCTGTTGTTCCATGTCCAGTTCTAACTGTTGCTTCCTGACCTGCATACAGTTTTCTCAGGAGGTGGGTAAGATGGTCTGATCTTCCCATCTCTTTTAAGAATTTTCCACAGTTTGTTGTGATACACACATTCAAAGGCTTCAGTGTAGTCAATAAAGCAAGATGTTTTTCTGGAATTTTTTAGCTATTTCTATGATCCAGTAGATGTTGGTAATTTGATCTCTGGTTCCTCTGCCTTTCCTAAATATAGGTTGTACATGTGGAAGTTCTCAGTTCATGTACTGTTGAAGCCTAGCATGAAGAATTTTGAGCATTACCTTGGTAGCCTGTGAAATGAGTGCAAATGTTTGGTAGTTCGAACATTCTTTGGCATTGCCCTTCTTTGGGATTGAAATGAAAACTGACCTTTTCCAGTCCAGTGATCACTGCTGAGTTTCCAAATTTGCTGGCATGTTGAATGTAGCACTTTAACAGCATCATCTTTTTAAATAGCTCAGGTGGAATTCCATCACCTCCACTAGCTTTGTTGTTTGTAATGTTTCCTAAGGCCCACTTGACTTCACATTCCAGGAAGTCTGACTCGAGGTCAGTGACCACACCATTGTGGTTATCCTGGTCATTTAGACCTTTTTGTACAGTTATTCTGTATATTTTTGCTACCTCTTCTTGATCTCTTCTGCTTCTGTTAAGTCCTTACTCTTTCTGTCCTTTATTGTGCCCAATCTAAATAATAACCAATGTCTCAATAATAACCAATGAGATGTAGGTAACAGTGTGGTTTCAAGTAGAGCTCTTCAAAGTAGATGCAAAGAAGAAAGTAATGCAAGGCAGTGGATGTCCAATGATGTTTAAGAAAAAAATTAGAAACTAGATTTCTAGGGATTACAGTGGGAAAGCCTATTTTCAGATATTTTCCTTGTATGAGAAAAATTCAGTCTACTCTATTGAAATCTTTGTAGTAAGTAGCCTTTTGGATTTCTCAAACATCAAAAAGTCTAGGATATTTTAAGACAGAGAAACATTGCATAATTACCTCCAAAATAAACAAACACTTTATCAATACAGAACTCAAAACCATTAAGAAATACTTGTTTTTCACAGATTTCAGTATCAAACATTATGCTTTTTTCATTGCTTTTATAATGAGAGGAAAAAGTGTTTTCTCTTTATAATGTTATTTTAAATTATATGTCCCTTATAATTACTGAACAGGAAAAGATTCTTAAGATTAGATTGGCCATTTATATTTTCTGTTTATAAATTTTCTGCTTGGATAGTTTCTTATATTAAATTGTTTATCTTCTCCTTATCAATCTAAAATATAGATATATCTATTTGTCTAGCAGTGAAGTCATTCTCATTTTTTTTTCATAGCACACTTAAATCATTAGCACAAGCAAGGCACTTACCATAATACTTTTCTTCTGATTCGTTTTACTTTTACTTATTTATTTTCCTCCTTTATCCGTTAATCACTTCTCAAGTTGTAATCATTTCGCATAGTTTCTAGATATATGTGTGGCACTATATTATGGAAGAATATATACCCCTGATTATCTTTTTTAAGTTAAATATTATTGTGCAATAAAAACACTTTTTCATGTAATTTAATACTAGATTAGTGAAATCTATTAATGGTGCCCAAAGTGAATTTCTTTACCTGGACTTCTTATTGAATTCCTCTATTAAATTTAATCTATCTACCTATCTGTCCACTTATCAACATACCTACTAATTTCAGTAAGGAATTATTTACAAACAATAAAATGCTAGGTCTTAGAAATACAACTTGACAGGTTAGGCTGTTTTTGACGACTGTAAACACATCTGTAACTAAACCTACAGAGATATCCCCAGCCATGATCTTGCAAAGTCTTCCTGTTCCCCTTTCTAGACAATCATCTCCACACAATGGCATCTATTTTCTGATCTACCACCACACAATGATTTTGCATAATCTTGGGTTTCATATAACTGTGATCATAGAGAAATAGTCTATATCTGAACTTATCTCAGTGAGATGCACTTCAGCTTCATCTAAATTGTGTGTATCAGTATTTCATTGTTTCCTTATTGCAGGCTAGTATGTCCTATTAATAGATATTTGTAAAGTTTACCATTTATGACAAGAATAAGACTAGTATAAACATTTTTGAGCATTTTTCCCCCAACCAGCATTACTTTTTCCACAGTAAATACCTAAGAGAAAGATTGCTGCATCAAAGGAGAGATATATGTACAACCTTATTTACCACCCTTCTTAAATGTAGTACTGGAAGTCCTACCTAGAGAAATTAGGCAAGATAAAGAATAAAAGCCTATCAAATTTGGGAAAAAAAGTAAAATTGTAATGATTTTCATATTATGACACAGACAATCCTAAAGACTCAACCAAGAAACTTGCAAATTATCAACAAATTCAGTAAAGTTGCAGGATATAAAAGCAACATACAGAAATCAGTTGCGTTTTTATACATTGACAATGATATATCTGAAGAAGAAATAACAATATCCCATTCACAATTGCATTAAAAACAGTAAAATACTTGAGAATAAATGGATGCAAAGATGTGAATTATCTGTACAGTGAAAACTATAGGACTTTGATGAAAGAAATTGAAGACACAAATGGAAAGATATCCTGTGTTCATGAATTGGAAGAGTTAACATTAATAAAATGTCCATACTGCCCAAAGTCATCCATAGATCTTATGTAATCGCTATTAAACTATCAAAGGCATTTTTCATGAAAATAGAAAAAAAAATTCTAAAATTTGTACAAAAGATTCTCAATAGTCAAAGTAATCCTAAGAAAGCACAAAGCCGGAGGCATCACACTTCCTGATTCCAAGCTATAATGCAAAGCTGTAGTAATTAAAATGTTATGATACTGGCAAAAAAATAGACACACAGACCAATGGAATTCATTGAGGGGCCCAGAAATAAACCCCATGTATATGGTCAACTTTTTTGGGTTCCAAAATCACTGCAGATGGTGACTGTAGCCATGAAATTAAGACACTTGCTCCCTGGAAGAAAAGCTATGACCAACCTAGACAGCATATTAAAAAACAGAGACATTACTTTGCCAACAAAGGTCCATCTAGTCAAAGCTATGGTTTTTCCAGTCACGTATGAATGTGCGAGTTGGGACTATTAAGAAAGCTGATCACTGAAGAATTGATGCTTTTCAACTGTGGTGTTGGAGAAGACTCTTGAGAGTCCCTTGGACTTGCAAGGAGATCCAACCAGTCAATTCTAAAGGAAATCAGTACTGAATATTCATTGGAAGGACTAATGCTGAAGCTAAAACTCCAACACTTTGGCCACCTGATGGGAAGAGTTGACTCATTTGAAAAGATCCTGATGCTGGGAAAGATTGAAGGCTGGAGAAGGGGTGACAGAGGATGAGATGGTTTGATGGCATCAATGACTCAATGGACATGAGTTTGAGCAAGCTCCAGGAGTTAGTAATGGACAGGGAAGCCTGACGTCCTGCAGTCCATAGGGTTGCAAAGAGTCGGACACGACTGAGCAACTGAATTAAAAACTGAGAGGGCAATAGCAACCCACTCCAGTACTCTTACCTGGAAAATCCCATGGGTGGAGGAGCCTTGTAGGCTGCAGTTCAAGGGGTCGCTAAGAGTCGGGCATGACTGAGCGACTTCACCTTCACTTTTCACTTTCATGCGTTGGAGAAGGAAATGGCAACCCACTCCAGTGTTCTTGCCTGGAGAATCCCAGGGACGGGGGAGTCTGGTGGGCTGCCGTCTATGGGGTCGCACAGAGTCGGACACTACTGAAGTGACTTAGTAGCAGCAGCATGGTCAACTAGCGTTTCCTAGGTGGCGCTAGTGGTAAAGAATTCATCTGCCAATCAGGAGATCCAAGAGATGCAAGTTTGATCCCTGGGTTGGGAAAATCCCCTGGAGTAGGAAATGGTAACCCACTCCAGTATTCTTGCCTGGAGAAACCCGTGAAGAGAATAGACTGGTGGACTACGCTCCATGGGGCCACAGAGAGTTGAACACAATTGACTGAGTGACTGTATATATCTTTGAATTCTCAAAGTCTATACAGGTAGGTGATTAAATAAAATCTACTATAGCAAACAACAAATCCACACACATATAGATTTTTATATCTAAGTTGTATGTAAACATAAACATTATTATTTATATTCTAGCTAAGATTTACTTGAATAGTATAAAATATTTTATGTTTTTTCCTATTATAATTATTTCAAGTAAAGGATTTAATATGAATTGTAGTTTTCTGTTTACATTCAGCACCCTTAATATTTATAGTACTATAGTTGGTTGTGTAATAGCTGTTTTTAAACTCTCTGACTTAGTGTTGTTCACTATAAAGCAGAGTAATATGAATTATTTTATATTTGGTAACCAAATGGTTGACTATGTGTTTTATACATTATTCCAATTTGAACACATGTACCTAGTCTTTCTACTTCTTACTGTGTTATCTTGTCAATAGAGTTAAAATATTAGAAGCCTATTATTAAATATACTCCTTGATAATTGCCTTTCCATCAGTAAGAACCCTCCATTAATACAAAGTTTCACAACTCTCAGGTACTTGTTTAAATTATTTTCTTCATAGTAACACTGAGATCCTTCAAGACCTTGTGGTCTTAAACACTCAAGACAAGGTAATACATTTACAGTGCATTTTAATGTTTATTATTATTTTTGCTTTTGCATCTGATATTTGAACTGCAATATTATTAACTAGTCAATGCATATCACTCTGTGGTCAGGTCAAGTACCAAAATGTTTATATGTTTTTGGTTATTGATCCTACAATATACATTTGCACATATGTTGAAAATTAAGAATTAGTATGTGTTTACTCTGATTTATTTGCCACTCAGTTTTATCATAACACTATGAAGAAGTATGTAGCCAATGAGACATAGCCAAATTAATACTTCTCATAACCTACTCTCAATCCCACAGACACACACATACACACACATTGCAAGAAATAGAGATTTATTTATGGGACTCATTTTATTTGTTCTCTCATTTCAACACAATTTTTAAGAAAAAAAGATTACATTTCAACAATACATCACAGTATTTAAAGTTTTGTCAAAAGAATCAAATGCTGATCATGTTTTGAAGAATGTCAAATAAAGAAAAACATGGATACTGCTATATCCCAATACATGCACTCTAAACTGCCTTTGCAGAGAGCTCCCAATTGGTTTTTACAAGTTTTCAAATCTAATATTCTACAATATTGATGAAATGTATATATATACATATATATATATAACTTTGATATATAAATAGAGGAATGTGAAAAGGATGTGAGCAAGGAATCAGAGGCCTGTTGCCAAAAAGTAGACATTGAATCAATGTACTTAAAACTTGTAGTTTCATTAAAAAAAAAATATATATATATATATATATATATATATAAAGAAGGGGTAGCAGGAAGAAAAATGAGAATACAGTGCTTCTACTCTTACTATGTCCTAGCCAATCATACAAAATATGTCAATCCTATTCATGTTTCCCCCTCTTGGAGAGATTTAAGAGAGTAAATCAGCAGAGATATATTCAGGTGTACTGAAGTTTCCCTGTCCACAGCCCCAAAATTAGTATGCTGAGTTGACTATTGTGTTTTATTGGATGACACCTCAAATATTCCTCTGAAGTTTTATTTTGAATTCATATTTATTCACCTGGGCTTCCCAGGTGGCACTAGTGGTAAAGAACCTGCCTGCTGATGAAGGGAATGTAAGAGATGAAGTTTCAATCCCTGGGTTGGGAAGATCCCCTGGAGGCAGGCAGGGCAACCCACTCCAGTATTCTTGCCTGGAGAATCCCATGGACAGAGGAGCCTGGTGGGCTACAGTCCATGGGATCACAAAGAGTCAGACATGAATGAAGCAACTGAGCGTGCATGTTTATTAGCTGGAAAGATAATAAAAATTTACATCAAATGGAATATCAAATATTGTGCATTTAATTGGGTTGACCAACAAATGTAAGATCAATTAATTTATTCCAATGCTGCATATCTGGAGAGATTTTTAAGGCTCAAATCTACCATATTTTACATGCTACTTATGTTACCAAAAAAGGATAGGTGACATGTTTAGGATCACTATAGCACAGGTTTTCAGCTTTTTAACCCAATAATATTTCTTATAGAATGAATGCTTAATTCCCTAGCTGGTTTATTTCATACCACAATTCAACAGTGTCATCTGAGAAAACATTCTTATTTGTCAAATTTTATTATCAGTAAAACCAAGAATATATTTACTGGTATCTCATTACTTAAAAATAAAACTGAGAAATTTCCATTTATTTTAAATTTCACAGTTTTTTATTATGGGATACATGTAGGGATCTTCTATGCCAAAGTGTAAATGATAATTAGTTTTCCCAGCATCTTAAAAGTTAATTGCCAGTAAATTCCATTTGTTGCTTCCCTATAACCTCACTGATTACTTTGCAATCATACATCTGGAAACATCAGTTATTCCAGAATGAGACCCAAGGTTAGTTACAAATTAAAAACATTGCTATCAAACAAAAAACTGTGATCCAATACCCTCTGTATTTCACTTAGGAAATAGATGTGGGGAATAAAAAATATGTTCAATATAATCTCCCACTCAATGCTTACAGGTAGGTTGGGGTTAAAAAGACATTTCCTCTGCAAATAAACATTAGGATGTCTTTAGTAATGCCAAAGTAAGAAATAATCTAAGCAACAAAAGGGCCCAGAGATTTGAATTGCCTGTGGCTTTTAGACACTAGAAAACCTAGTTTATACTTATTGGAATAATAACAGACTTGTGACAAAAAGAGTAAAAAAAAAAAAGAATGGTTTCTAGATGAAGAGGTTTTTCCAATAGTTTTGAATTTAGGTTATTCCAAGCAGAACTCTTTATGCTTCACAGAAGTTTTAATTTGCTTACAGTGATATCAAAAGGAGTATTACTCATGTTATTATTTTTTCATGGGGATGAAAATGTATTTGATGATTCCTTGATTCAGTAATTTGGAGCATAATTTCATGAAAAATGTAAATCTATATATATTTACATGTATGTATATATATAGATATATTAGGGATATATATATATATATGAATTATCAGGATTCCTATCACTTTAGAGAAGAGAGATAAATCAGAGTAAATAAATGAGGAGAAGATATAACAGTAATCTGCCACATTTTTTATACTTATGTAGACCCCATTTGATTTCATAAATAATTTATTAGTAATGTATGTTATTAATTCATTTTCATAAGGCAATATTCTATAGTTTCATTTTAGAAAATTTGGAAAACATAAACAAACACAAAATAAGATAATATAGTCCTAACATTTAGATATATCGACTATTGAAAACTGGCTTCCCAGGTGGTGCTAGTGGTAAAGGAAGCCGTCTGCCAGTGCAGGAAACTTAAGAGACGCGGGTTTGATCCCTGGACCAGAATAACTGGAACATAGCATGCACTATTGAAAATTAGTTTATATATTTACAACTTGTATGTTTTTAAAATAATTCCACAATCACAGGAGTATAAAGTAAAATCCTAGGTTTCTTTGCTATTTTTCCCCCCCTTTGGTGTTTTCCTAGGTTTCTTGGTAGTAAGCAGCAGAACAGGAAGTTCTGTGGCATAAAGGGATTAAGAATTGGGAATTTCAGTTGTCATCTGAAGGAAGATATAAAAAGGGACAAAAGGAAGAGAAGCCCTTGTTGAAATTTTGATGTTTATATAATTGAAAATTAAAATTAGAACTTTAAATTCTTAAAATCAAAATTATATTAGCATTATTTGAACAGAATCAAGGGGCAGAGCATCCTAGACGCTGAGGTGACCTCTGACAATAACTGAAATCTTAAAAGGGTACTCTGAAATTGCACATACCCATGATGACTTCCAAATCTAATTTAGATCTCTAGAGGCAAAGAGATACATAAAAATTCTCTAGGCACATTGACCAATCATGTATTCCCAGCCTACCTGCCTACATTAAAAATATTATAAAATTTTATTTATTATGTTTTAACCTCAATAATTGCAGAAAATGATCCCTCTGTACAACCACACTCATATGCAATAACATATATTCTCCAGTTTACTAGCTCAGGTATATTCCAGAACAAGTCCACTGTAGCCTGTTTATTGCCTGAGTATTTGCTCCTCTGTCATTAATCCCAGAACCTCTCCAATACCTACTTCTGGACACAGCTGGTCTCTGTTAATAAAAATTATTAAAAGCTTAGTTTAAGAAAAAGAAAACAAAGTAATTAAAATCTATATCCATAACTAGTGGTTTTGAAACATAATAGGGCTTCAGAATATTTCTGGAGTATTAGAGCCTGTAACTGGGGCAGGTTACTATTTTAGGTGGATATCTCAGCTTTCTAAAATTGAATTTTTTTAGCAGCATAATACCTCAGAGTCTAGGCCAATCATTATATCTTGGAAGGAAATCTGTACAATTACTTGTCCCAGAGTACTAACTAATTTAAGTATTTATCCCTCTTGGAGCAACTCCCAAGGGCATGATTTTATCCCTATGTATCACAATTGTTCATTGCAAGCATACTTTTCCCAAATACTTTTATACACAGTATTAAATACCCTGATATACAAGACAAAGTCAATTTAACCTAGACAACACTAGAAATATCAATCTAGTCTTTCATAACATTTTCTCCACTATGGCAGTCAGAAAAATATCAAGCCCATATTTCCCTCCTATTATAAGAGCTCCAGCTTCAGAACTCCTATAAAGAAACACTTTATAAATACATAACACAAATATCACAATATCACACACACACAAATTCACCACACACAAATTAACCCTGAATACTCATTGGAAAGAAGGATGCTGAAGTTGAGGTTCCAATACTTTGGCCACTTGATGCAAAGAACCAACTTTTTGGAAAAGACCTTGAAGCTGGAAAAGATTGAGGGCAAGAGGAGAAGGAGATGACAGAGGATGAGATTGTTGGACGGCATCACTGACTCAATGGACATGAGTTAGAACAAACTCTGGGAGATAGTGAAGGACAGGGAAATCTGGAATACTTTAGTTTTTGGGGGTCTCAAGGAATTGGACGTGACAATGACTGAACAACAGGAACAATACACACACACACACACACACACACACACACACACCCTTCTAACAATAAAAATGAATTTCCAGGCAAGCCTTGAAAAGAAAAACAGGGAATGGGGGATAAAACTCTAAATTTGCAAGGTCACAGCTCTGCTAACATATACATGTTTATTAAAGAGAAGACACGGATTCTATACATTTGTGTTCTTTACACAATTAAGAGATTCACACAGAAGAGTGAGGAAAAATTTGCCTTATACATCCATGATCAAAAAGGTTTATTTTCAAGAGAAGTGGTTTCCAGACACAGAAAAAAGTGATGCAACTTTATACACATTATTTAAATTCAATTAACTTATTTTTTTTCTTTTTACTACAAACCAAAATGTATGGCTTTTCTTAGTGCTAAATATTCTATCTTCAAAAATATTTTTATTTTAATAGAATATTTATTGAATGCACTACATATATGGCTTCTTATATGCATTTCCATTGACTCTCCTGTGTATTTTATACCTCAGTAATGCAAAAATATATTAGGTGTTATGTCACTAACTTTAATTTTTTTATGTGTGTCAGATGATCAAGAAGGAATTAAGTGCTTTGGTTCAAACTATTTTACTGGTAGTGGAGTTTTATACATTTCAGCAGGAGCTTTACAATGTCTGAGCCTCCACTTTTTTCCTGAATTGATAACTTCTTTTGCATGGTAAGTCAACAACAAAGACAAATGCCTATAGTTGAACTGAATATAAATGATGCCATGGAGGTATAGATTACTCACTGAAATCTAGGCAGTCATAGACCTAGGAGTCAGAAATTGATTCTTGATATTCATACCAAAATAATTTGCAGCATAAAAAGTGCTCTTATCGTTCTCCATCAGTGGGCAGACAGTCTAAAAACCACAAGCACAGAAAACTAACCAATCCAATCACATGGACCACAGCCTTGTCTAACTCAATGAAGCCATGAGCCATGCCATGGGGGCCACCCAAGACAAATGGGTCATGGTGGAGAGTTCTGATAAAATGTGGTCCACTGGAGAAGGAAATGGCAAACCATTTCAGTATTCTTGCCTTGAGAACCCCATGAACAGTATGAAAAGGCAAACTATACGACACTGAAAGATGAAATCCCCAGATCAGTAGCTACCTAATATAATACTGGATATCAGTGGAGAAACAACTCCAGAAAGAATGAAGAGATGGAGCCAAAGCAAAACCACATCCAGTTGTGGATGTGACTGGTGATGGAAGCCAGGTCAGATGCTGTAAACAGCAATATTGCATAGGAACCTGGGATGTTAGGTCCATGAATCAAGGAATTTTCAGTTCAGTTCAGTTCAGTCACTCAGTCATGTCCAACTCTTTGCGACCCCATGAATTGCAGCACTCCAGACTGGTTCCAAATAGAAAAAGTAGTATGTCAAGGCTGTATATTGTCAATGTGCTTATTTAACTTATAAGCAGATTGAAAAAGTGAACGTGAAAGTCATTCAGTCGTGTCCAATTCTTTGCGACCCTATGGACTATACAGACGATGGAAATCTCCAGGTCAGAATACTGGAGTGGTTGCCCTTTCCTTTCTCCAGGGGATCTTCCCAACCCAGGGATCAAACCCAGGTCTCCCGAATTGTAGGCAGATTCTTTACCAGCTGAGCCACGAGGAAAGATATGCAGAGTACATAATGAGAAACACTGGGCTGGATGAAGCACAACCTGGAATCAAGATTGTCAGGAGAAATATCCATAACCTCAGATATGCAGATGACACCACCCTTATGGCAGAAAGTGAAGAACTAAAGAGCCTCTTGATGAATGTTAAACAGGAGAGTGAAAATGTTGGCTTAAAGCTCAACATTCAGAAAACTAAGATCATGGCATCTGGTCCCATCATTTCATGACAAATAGATGGAGAAACAGTAGAACAGTGGCAGACTTTATTTTTTTTTCGGGGCGGGGGGGCAGCTCCAAAATCACTGCAGATGGTGACTGCAGCCATGAAATTAAAAGATGCTTACTCCTTGGAAGGAAAGTTATGACCAACTTAGACAGCATATTAAAAAACAGAGACATTATTTTGTCAACAAAGTTCCCCCTAGTCAAGTCTGTGGTTTTTCCAGTAGTCATGTATGGATGTGAGAGTTGGACTATAGAGAAAGCTGAGATTGAAGAATTGATGCTTTTGAACTGTGGTGTTGGAGAAGACTCTTGAGAGTCCCTTGGACTGCAAGGAGATTTAACCAGTCCAACCTAAAGGAAATTAGTCCTGAATATTCATTGGAAGGACTGATGTTGAAGCTGAGGCTCCAATACTTTGGCCACCTGATGTGAAGAGCTGACTCATTGAAAAAGCCCCTGATGCTGGGAGGGTTTGGGAGCAGGAGGAGAAGAGGCTGACAGAGGATGAGACAGTTGGATGGCATCACTGACTCAGTGGACATGAGTTTGAGTAAACTCCAGTAGTTTGTGATAGACAGCGAAAAGTGGCATGCTGCAGTCCACGGGGTCACAACGAGTTGGACACTACTGAGTGACTGAACTGAACTGAAATAGTGCTCAGTAATCCATAGCAGTGGAGTAAAAAACAGAATATCTTGTAAAATATTATATATTCCTTTTTATCTTTTACTTTAAAAGACAAAGGTCACATTCTCCTGCAAATAATTTAAAAGTGATCCATACAATAACATCTTTAAGTGTACTAAGTCTTTAAGAAAACTCAAATTGTTATCTATCAAAATTTTTAAATAAACATAGTTAATAACAAAAGAACTAAACTGTCATTTTGATTCATATATCCAACATACATAGTTTACCTCACATATATAAATAAGTTTAGTTATGAATGCTACTTATTTAGAATGTTTATTCTACTTAGTATGTTATGATATAAGCTTAAAATTATTTATTTTCTGTGATTACTTTTATCAGATACTTGTGTTGCCTATGATACTGGACTAACCACTATTCTCAAGTGTCAGAATTGATTTACCAAAGAACAGAATATCTGATTCAATTTTAATTTAACACCTGACCACCTACCTTTCATTTAATATTCACTTACACTTCACAACTAAATCATTATTCTCTATGAATGTGACATTCTCTCTCCTCTGATATAACTGAAGTAAAATAATAAAAATATATTTCTTGCAGATGTGTATCAATTACACAATATCAGTACTTGTGCATGAGGCCCAGTTAAGTGAATCAGTATTAAAAAATAATCCATCTAATCCTGAGTCTCACTTTTCTTTTCAAAAATGAAAAGTTCAGTTCAGTCGCTCAGTCATGTCCGACTCTTTGTGACTCCATGAATCACAGCACGCCAGGCCTCCCTGTTTATCACCAACTCCCGGAGTCTATGCAAACTCATGTCCATCGAGTTGGTGACGCCATCCAGCCATCTCATTCTCTGTCATCCCCTTCTCCTCCTGCCCCCAATCCCTCCCAGCATCAGGGTCTTTTCCAATGAGTCAACTCTTTGCATGAGGTGGCCAAAGTACTGGAGTTTCAGCTTCAGCGTCAGTCCTTCCAATGAACACCCAGGACTGATCTCCTTTAGGATGGACTGGTTGGATCTCCTTGAAGTCCAAGGGACTCTCAAGAGTCTTCTCCAACACCACAGTTCAAAAGCATCAATTCTTCAGCACTCAGCTTTCTTCACAGTCCAATTCTCATATCCGTACATGACCACTGGAAAAACCATAGCCTTGACTAGATGGACCTTTGTTGGCAAAGTAATGTCTCTGCTTTTTAATATGCTATCTAGGGTGGTCATAACTTTCCTTCCAAGGAGTAAGCATCTTTTAATTTCATGGCTGCAATCACCATCTAAACTCACACATATATACACACACACACAGATAAAACACAACTCATGTCTAATATTAAAGAGATTATAGCTGTCATTATCTTAACCTCAATAAACTGGTTGTTATCATGTAGACAGCTTCCAGTTCTCTGGAGAATGTCCACATACCTTGTGCAAGAAAGTAGAAGATTTACACTCTTAGAAATGAGGGTTTTTCCTATGATGACTGATCCTAAAAAACTGAATAGGCACAATTATGAAGTTAACATATGAGTAGAATTTTGGGAAGAAAAGTGAAGGTAACTGGCAACTTAGGGGTAGAATAAAAAAAAAAAAAAGAACTGTGAACAGTAATCCTTGCCATTTCTCTTCTTATAGCACAAACTAATGACCAAAAGGAAGAACAAAGAGTGATAGTTTAGTCAGTAGAGTTAATTTGTTGTGAGCCAGAAGCTGGCTTCATCTTTTTCTATATGGTTTTCTTTGGGCAACTTCCATAATTTCTATTAGTCTACCTCCATGTCTCCCATTTCGGAAATGGAAATAATAAAAGTTATTAATTCTCAAGACTGCTAAGATGACTATATAATAGACTACTATTAATGTGTAAATAAAGTAGTACAGTGACCAACGTTATTACAATAGGGAAGAGAGTCCAAATTGGAGTCTGAACTTAACTCCCCTTAAGTAAAGGGTGGGATGTTTCAAAGAGTTGAGGAGCAGGGAATCACAGTCAGTTTGTGTTTACTAACTGGCTTCAAAGAAATCTTGCATTTTCTTGGGTGGAGGTGGTTTTACAATTGAAGGTAGTTTTACTTAGAGCAAGACTTTCACTGAAATTGGGATCCTTTTCTTTCACAAAAATTGGAAGACAGGGGTGTTATCTTCCTTGATGATTTGATTTCAAACAGATAGCTCTCAGGTCCTTGAGAAAGATAGCTCTGGGTTGTAAAACTGCAAAAAGCTTAATTTTTTTTTTTTTTTTTTTTACTTCTCGAAGTGGTAGAGAAAGAGTTCACAAGTTCTCTAAAGTAAATACTCTCAGAAAAGTGATGAGAGGTACCTCCCGGGTTAGAACATCTAGATTCTATAATGGTGAGAATGAGAGGGAAGCCAGGGGCTAGAGGAAAGAAGAAATCTGTTTGAAATTTAATGAAACTAAGCAAATGTTAAGGTCCCTTTGGTCACATGTAATTAGTAGGTACTTGATAAATACAAATTGGTATTGTTATTAAGGTTATAAGTATTTCGAATATTGCTTCTAATATCAATTTTAAGGGAATCAGACCATTGTGCAGCATTTTCTGGGACAAAAACTACTTTGCTTCTGTCTTCATTCTTTTACTGGAAGGTTTCTTTCATTCCCACATTCCATCAGTCAAATTCTAAATTTTATCAACTAATGCTATGGACTGAATTGTGTGCCCCACCTCCAAATTCATATTAAAGTTCTAAACCCCCAGTATAATGATATTTGGAAATGGAGCCTTTGGGAGGTAATTAGGTTAAAAATGAGGTCATGAGAGTGGAGCTTTCATGCTGGGATTAGTGCCCTTTATCAGAAGAGAGACCTGAGAGTTTGCTAACTCTCTGCTTTTCTCTGCCATGTGAGGGAAGGCCAGGGACAGTCATTGGTAAGGTAGGAAGAGAGCTGTTGGCACCCTGATCTCAGATTTTCAGGCTTCAGAACTGTGAGAAATTTCTGTTGTTTAAGCTACCTAGTCTACAGTATTTTGTTACTGCCGCCCAGACTAATACAACTATCAAATCCCAGAAAAATTTTCAAATATAAACATCACAATATTAATGTTGTTGGTAGTAATGTTATAAAGATTAATAATTTTTTTTTTAATTATGGTAAATGGAATTCCCTGGTGACCCAGTGGCTAAGACTTTGCACTTCCACTGCAGGGGGCATGAATTCAAGCCCTGGTCAGGAACTAAGATCCCACATGCCATATGGCAAAAAAAAAAAAAGGGTAAAGATTATATTATCATATATGGTCATCTTTACCCCCAATTTTTTTAAGGGTTAGGGTTATATTTTTTTTTTACTGTGTACCAGGCACTGTTTTGAGCACTTATCATGCATTTAATCCTCACAATACCTTTGTATGACGAGTGCCTTTATCATTCCTAACTTGCAAATGTACAGAGTTATAAAATGGTTAATATACTAAACAGAAAATTCTCTTTCCTCTGATGTTCAATCACATGTACTGCTGCTGATTTTCTTATGGTATTATTGCTGTGGATATTTATTTGCTACCAAATCAGACATAAAGTTACTAGAAGCTGATTTCCAATTATGATCTATTTTGAATTATTTTCAATAGTTGCCAATAATTACAAGATGAAAAAAATAAATGTTCAAATCAAAATGTCTTGTGATGACTCAAATGCACTTGTGATGAAAGACAATTAAAGAATTGACACCAACGGGCATACAGAGTGAAGAAAAGAAATTGGTTATCTGGGCTGTGTTCTTGATCTTGAAAAGGCTGACAAATTATACATGCTGTGTTCCCAATTATTTACATTTTCTTGCCATTTATAATAACAGAGAGAACCAGGACCTCAGTCAAAGCAGAGAAGAATGTACAAATTATTTAAAGGACCTTTGCTGTTATTTCATTTTCAAATATAACAGTACGGTGTAAAGACCTCAGAAAGAATCAAATGAAAATGACACATTATTCAGTTAATAATAAAAATATAATGAGAATATTAACTTTAAAATATTCCTGAGAAAGAGAATTTAGGTAATCATACAATATACAGAACTACTAAAAGAATTATTAAAAAGAAATGAGAATCAGTAATTGTCAATTTAAAAGTAAAGCTAAAATGGTATAATATTCACACTTGAGAAACTCAATCACTTCATTATCAGTAAAACCAGGTGCCACACAGAAAACATTTTAACTACACAATATGATATGCATTACCTAGAGGAATGACTAAAATTAAACAAATAGGCAATGTTTGTCAAAGACAAACTTTGACAATGACGTGGAGCAACTGGGGCATAGACATTGCTGGTGGCTGTGTAAATTTTAAAAACATTTTGGAAACTAGCATAATCTCATGAAGTTGCAAAAAGTATATTTCAAAACATGTAACAGAAGCAAAGGCACACGTTCATGTAAAAATTGCACACTAACATTCATATTTACATTATTCATATTGGATAAAATCAGAAGCAATCTAAAACATTGGGATTGACATATACATACTACACTACTATGTATAAAACAGATAACTAATAAAGACCTACTATATAACACAGGGAACTCTACCAGTACTGTGTAATGGCCTGTTTGGGAAAAAAATCTAAAAAGGACTGGATATGTGTGTGTGTGTGTGTGTGTGTGTGTGTGTATGACTGATTCATTATGTTATACATCTGAAACTAACAACATTGTAAATCAACTATACCCCAATAAAATTTTTAAAAGCATATCTACATTAAAATTGTTAAATATTTTGGCATTTTCATTAAAATGAAATTTGACAGAGGTACTGCCAAATACAGTAATCATTATTCATATGGAGCTACTTAAATTTAAAGTAATTAAAATTAAATAAAATTAAAACGTAAGTTATCCTGTATAGTAGCTATACTTCAAGCATTCAACAGCCACAGGCAGCTAGTAGCTACCACACTGGACAGTGCTCACACAGAAAATGTTTATTAACGGAAAAAATCCTATTGAATAGTGTTGCTATATGCCAAAGAAAATGAAAGCACTATCATGTAGTTTCAAGAACAGCTCACAAAATGATAACCTAAAATGTTTATGTTAAATACTGTATGATTATATTTATACTCAAAATACATCATGTACAGTCCCATTATAAAAAGGAAAAATTAATTTCATAAGTCACAGCGTAAGAAATAAGATTAAAATGTATTCATCTTAGACATGAGATGTTGACCAGGATGGGTATAAGAAAGATGCTGGAGTGCTGGTAGTGCTCTCCCTTTGTAAAAATTGTGGTAAAATCATAATACAAAGCTTACCACCTTAATCATTTTAAAGTGTATCATTCAGTAGTGCTACTCTATACCCATTAAACAAAAACTCTGCTTTTCTCCTTCCCCCACATACCCTGGAATCACCATTCTACTATCTAATTATTTGAATCTACTTTAGATGCTTCATTTAAGCAGCCTTGTATTTCCATAGCATTTGCACCATTTTATAATTCAATTGATTCATACTGCCACTGATGGTTATTCTCAGGGTAAGTTCTTTGGAATGAAATATCTGGGTCATATTGTAGGTATGTTTATTTCTTTGAGGAACTGTCATAACTGAACTATATTACAATCTCAGTGACTGTAAACTTTGCATTCCTCTGTATTTTAGTTAACACTTGGTATGGTCAGTCTTTTTAATTTTGGTCATTCCTATATTTCTGTGGTACTATCCCATTGTGGGCTTAATTTTCTCTTTCCAAATAAATAAGGATGCTGAGGATATTTATTTCCACCCACATATCTTCTTTAATGAAATATCTATTCAAATATCCATTATTTATCCAATAGTTTGTTTTCTTCTTACTGAGCTTACAAAGTTACTTATATTATCAGGACAAAAATACTTTATCAGAAATAAAATTTGCAAATGTCTTATTCCAATCTATGGCTTATGTTTTGATTTAATTAAGAGTTTTTGAAGATCAGAAGTTTTAAATTTCAATGAAATGCAATGTATAAATTTGTCCTACTATTGGTCGTGGCTTTGGTTTTCTATGTAAGTAAACTTTACCTGCCCTATGGACAAGCAGATATTGTTCTGATATATTCTAGAAGTTTTATAGCTTTAGATTTTATATTTGGGCCCACAAACATTTATTAGTCTTATATTTCATTAATTTTCATAAGTGTGTGATTGTATCAAATTTTATGTTTTTATTTTTTCAGTATGGATATGCAATGGTTTGTTGAAAAGGTTATCATTTTTCCATGTTTTTCATGTCAGTGAAAAAAATCAGCTGACCAGATATACAAGATCTTAAGAAGTATTTTATTAAGCATACCCTGATGAAAGTTCATTGTGTCTGCCAAATGCCACTATATTAGAAATAAAATTTACTTTTGAAAGTTCATTGTGTCTGCCAAATGCCACTATATTAGAAATAAAATTTACTTATAAACAGTGTGGGTAGATAGGTAGGCAGGTAATTAGGCAGGTAGGTAAGTATATGGATTTCAAAAAAGATAGTAAATGTGGAACATGTTTAACAACTGGTTAATCTGGGTGAAAGATCTAGATGCTTATTGTGTGATTCTGTTACTTTTTCATTTAGTAAACATTTGTCATAATAAAAAGTTGGGAAAAAAAGAAAAAATTAAAAATTTAAAGTAGTGTGATACTGTGGCTCACTACCTATTTACAAAAAGAAAGAATGAAACCAGATTTGATAAGCTAACCTTAAATGTTTTATAAACTATTATATCATTTTTAAATGTTTGGAAACAGCATGGGAAGAGGATACTTTAAAAAAAATATATTGACAGTATATTTCAATAACTATTTACCATTGTTGACTAAATATATACAAGTTTCATGTCATAACTGTTATTTACATAGACTTTAGTGTTGACACATTGAACTTTTAAATGATATATTAAGAATGCTTTTTTTCCCAATAAACAGGGACAATTTATTGTGTGTCACTGTTTTTAACAAAAAAAGTAACATAAATTTTTTTCAATATGTGCATTTGTACAAGATACATTAAATCTACATTCTATTTTTGTTAAAAAGAGCATCAACATTGTAAATAGGTTATTGCTATAAATATTAAACATATTCAAAGAGCACAAAGGTCACTCTAAAGATACTTTCACAAAGATATATGGATCTTCTTTTCTTACAGCAAAGTTATAGTTCATACCAAAGTTAAAATAAATTATTTTCTAGTATACTATAGATTTTCAAAGAGTTTAAGTAATGACATGGATTCTAACGAACTTTAAACTTGAAATATCCATGAATACAAGGAACAAATTTTATTTTTATTTTTGATACCAAGTCTTTCTGTCTATAAAAGAGCGACATCCATTTGTGTGCTGCTATTATAATTTAGGAATGAATAATAATCATCCTTTTGTTGTTGCATTAGAGAAAAATATTTCTAGTACACATATATGTAAATATATATCTAGTACACACATATATATAAATATATATAAAATATATATCTAGTACACATGTATATAAATCTTTCTACCAAATTTATCAAAAATATAATTTTTTTCAAGTTGTCAAAATTATATGCTAAAGATAAACAGGAAGCTTTAAGAGATTTCTAAAATTAAGGTTTGCAAAGAAAAATACTAAGAAGATATTAAATAGAAATAGTAAGCTGATTTATTTTTGCATTATCAAAATTATTGATTAGGCTTTATCCAGTAATCTGAAAATCCATAGCAAAACACTTGATTGGATAGAAAAATATTCAAAGTGGTAGGTCATTGACACATCCTGTTGATTTTTTATACAATTTCTTGGCAAATTTAACCTCTTTTGTTAGCTTAATATCATGGTAGTGATGAGCGAAGAATAAATGGTTATTCTGCTTAAGAATAATATCAAAAAACCAAAAGGAAATTATTAAAGAACTAAATGAGAAGAACAATTTAGAAGATATTGTTTTTATGTAGTCAATGTTCTATGTCTGTACTTCAAATAAGCATTAAAAATATAGCTTGGTCCAGTAGCAAACTAACATTTTGAAGAATATAATCACACAGACTTGACAAGAATAATTATAGTCTATTTAAGAAAGGAAAGAAGAAGAATTGTAACTAAAACGATAAGTACATTCACAGTAATTATAGCTGATAAACACTTTGTACTGATGTCTTCAACAGTCTAGACAAGTCTAGACATTCTTATATTTTACAGACTACATTTTAACTTCTAATGATTAAATGCAAGAAGAATAGAATAAATTGGCAGTTAAGATTTTCAGTAATATAGCAGTTTACAGAATAAACAAATTTATAGAATATTATTTGAATGAGTTTCTGAAAAACTTTTTATACAATGATATAATTAAGATCACAAAAGTAGTCTCAAAAGACTTATTAAAAGCTTTAAATAATGGAGTAGACATATTCTGGCCTTGGATTAGACAAAAATGTCCCTTATGGCAGAAAGGGAAGAACTAAAGAGCTTTTTGATAAAATTGAAAGAGGAGAGTGAAAAAGTTGGCTTAAAACTCAACATTCAGAAAAGATCATGACATCCAGTCCCATCACTTCATGGCAAATAGATGGAGAAACAATGGGAAAAGTAACAGACTATATTTTTGGGGCTCCAAAATCACTACAGATGGTGACTGCAGCCATGAAATTAAAATTTCATGCTTGCTCCTTGGAAGAAAAGCTATGACCAACTTACACAGTATATTAAAAAGCAGAGACGTTACTTTGCCAACAAAGGTCCATCTAGTCAAGGCTATGGTTTTTCCAGCAGTCATGTATGATTGTGAGAATTGGACTATAAAGAAAACTGAGCATGGAAGAATTGATGCTTTTGAATTGTGGTGTTGGAGAATACTCTTGAAAGTCCATTGAACTGCAAGGAGATCCAACCAGTCCATCCTAAAGGAAATCAGTCCTGAATATTCATTGGAAGGACTGATGCTGAAGCTGAAACTCCAATATTTTGTCCACCTGATGCAAACAACTGACTCATTATAAAAGACCCTGATGCTGGGAAAGATTGAAGGTGGGAGGAAAAGGGGACGACAGTATGAGATGGTTGGATGGCATCACCAACACGATGGACATGAATTTGAGTAGACTCTGGGAGTTATATAATAATACATGTACAAAATTTTTGTATGGATATAAGTTTTCAACTTTTTTGGGAAAATACAAAACAGTTGCTAGATTGTATAGTAAGAGAATGTTTACTCTTGTAAGAAACTTCCAAATCACCTTTCAAAGTAGCTGTGCCATTTTGTACTCCCACTGGCAAAGAATGAGAGTTCATTTTGCTTCACATCTTCATCAGCATTTGGTATTAACATTGTTTTGCATTTTTGCCATTCTAATAGGTATGTACTCTGATTTCCTTTTAAAATAAATTATAGACACTTTATAGAACTGAGGAGAAAAAAAAAAAACTGAATACCTTTGATGATTATGGTTATTTGTGCCCATAATATAGCATAGAAACTCTTTAGCAAACATGCCCTTTATCTTTCTATATAATTTATATATAATCTAAGATGCAGTTTATTTTTATTTTCCTTCTATCCCTCCTTCCTTCCTCTTTTCCTTTCCATTTCTGTTTTTAAATGCTCAAAATTTTTGCTTGAAATAAGATCATCAGTCTCTAAACCCATGATAATTATTTTGGGGGTATCGAATCTTGACTTTTAAACAAGCATCCCTAATGATGTAGGAAATATGACCTGTAAGTTTCATGTACCTACACCACTCTCTGGAAGAGTCCCAGAAATCTTGAAAGGACTACAATGCAAAAAGCTCAGAGAGATAAAGCATAGAAGGGACATTGTTGAAGACACTCTTAAAGATTGGTGAGAGAGGTAGACATTTTACACTTTCAGACAGAGAGGAGATTTTAGAATTAGATTTGTATACCTCTTAATACCTTCTACTTCAGGCATATGGCTTTGAAAAGGAAAAAAAAATCAGATTTCCCAATTTCTCTCTAAGCTGTACAATCACAAGTCAATAGATTGTATTTCAGACAGAAACTCAAAGTTAATCTTCTCTAGTAGTAGTCATTGTAAAATTGTCTTCATTTCCTCTTTTTAACCTAAAACAGTGGTTATTTTTATTGGAGGGGAAATTGATCCATGTTTTAAAATATAAAACAACATGAGAAATTATAGTTTTGCTTTTCTGAGCTGATTGGTTTAACATCCAGTTTTCATTATTTTCAAAATCCCTCTTTGGATTACAAAAAATATATATTTTTATTGTTTATGCCATCTCTTCAAATTTATGAAGTGTACATCTTCTGACCATTGAGAATTTATAGAAATGAATGCATACATTTTGGAAAGCTTGGGTTTAACTTGCATTACCATTTATCAGTTCTTGGATGATGGACAATCAAATTTTGTGAGTAACAATTATTTGATATGGAAACATAGAGGATGTAGTTTCTGCCTTGCTATCCTTGTCATTTAGCTGTTTACAGTAATTAAGATAAAGGCATATTGTGAAATTTTAAGTACTATCTACACATTATATAATAAAGAGGGATGATAATGGCAAACATAAGGAGCAGTCACTTCTTTAAGTATATACTGCAGAAGCAGGCACAGGAATAATCACTTTTAATTGAATTTCTAGCAAAAGTGTTCAGGTCATTTTATTTCAGAAGTGCCATCTACTAAATTAACCATAAAATTAACCAGATAAACCATATTTAAGAATCTTTACACAGCCAGGTTGTTAAAGTTAAAATGTAGGTTAGCAGTTCGTACTTTGCTAGCATTTTTTGCTAAATATTCTCAAGATAATATCACAGATTTTGAATTTTGCCAATAGCAGAATACTGGCAATGGGGTTTTCAGGCAAGAATGATGAATTGGTTTTCCATTCCCTTCTTCAGTGGACCATGTTTTGTCAGATCTCTCCACCACGACCTATCTGTCTTAGGTGGCCCTGCATGGCATAGTTATAGTTTCACTAAGTTGAACAAGGCTGTGATCCATGTGACCAGTTTTGGTTATTTTCCTGTGATTGTGATTTTCATTCTATCTGTGCTCTGATGAATGAGGCTAAGAGGCTTGTGCAAACTTTCTAATGGGAGGGATTGGCTAAGGGGGAAGCTCGGTCTTGCTCTGATGAGCAGGGTCATGCTCAGTAAACATATAATCCAAGTTTCTGATAATGGGTGGGGCTGTTCTCCCTCCCTGTAGTTTGGCATTAGGTAGCCCAGTCCTGAGTCTGCAGTCGCTATGGTAGGGCTAATAGTGACCTCCTTCAAGTGGACTTATGCCAACATACTGCTCCTCCCAGACTGCTGCTGCCAGTGCCCCTGACCCTGCGGCAGCAACTGTTGACCCATGCCTCTGCTGGAGATTCCCAAACATTCACAGGCAAGTCTGGCTCAGATATTTGTGGGGTCATTGCTCCTTTCCCCTGGGCCCTGTTGCACACAAGGTTTTGTCTGCTTCATTGACCATGCTAAAGCCTTTAACTGTGTGGATCACAACAAATTTTGATAAATTCTTAAAGAGATTGGAATATCAGACCACCTTACCTGTCTCCTGAGAAACATGTATGAAAGGCAACATGCAACAGTTAGAATCAGACATGGAAGAACAAACTGGTGCAAAATTGGGAAAGGAGTACATTGAGGTACATTGTCATTCTGCTTGTTTAACTAATATGCAGAGTTCAGTTCAGTTCAGTTAGTCCTCAGTCGTGTCTGACTCTGCGACCCCATGAACCACAGCACTCCATGCATCCCTATCCATCACTAACTGCCAGAGTTCACCCAAACTCATGTCCATGGAGTCGGTGATGCCATCCAACCATCTCATCCTCCATTGTCCCCTTCTCCTCCCACCCTCAAACTTTCACAGCTTCAGGGTCTTTTCAAATGAGTCAGTGCTTCGCATCTGGTGACCAAAGTATTGGAGCCTCAGCTTCAACATCAGTCCTTCCAATGAACACTCAGGACTGATCTCCTTCAGAATGGACTGGTTGGAACTCCTTGCAGTCCAAGGGACTCTTAAGAGTCTTCTCCAACACCACAGTTCAAAAGCATTAATTCTTCGATGCTCAGCTTCCTCTATAAACCAACCTTGACATCCATACATGGCTACTGGAAAAACCATAGCCTTGACTAGGGGGACTTTTGTTGACAAAGTAATGTCTCTTCTTTTTAATATGCTGTCTAGATTGATCATAACTTTCCTTCCAAGGAGTAAGTGTATTTTAATTTCATGGCTGCAATCACCATCTGCAGTGATTTTGGAGCCCAGAAAAATAGTCAGCCACTCTTTCCACTGCTTCCCCATCTATTTGCCATGAAGTGATGAGACCAGATGCCATGATCTTAGTTTTCTGAATGTTGAGCTTTCAGCCAACTTTTTCACTCTCCTCTTTCATTTTTATCAAGAGGCTCTTTAGTTCTTCTTCACTTTCTGCCATAAGGGTGGTGTTATCTGCATAACTGAGGTTAGTGATATTTCTCCCAGCAATCTTGATTCCAGCTTGTGCTTCTTCCAGCCCAGCATTTCTCATGATGTACTCTGCATATAAGTTAAATAGCAGGGTGACAATACACATTACTCCTTTTCCTATTTGGAACCAGTCTATTGTTTCATGTCCACTTCTAACTGTTGCTTCCTGACCTGCACATAGGTTTCTCAAGAGGCAGGCCAGGTGGTCTGGTATTCCCATATCTTTCAGAATTTTCCAGTTTGTTGTGATCACACAGTCAAAGGCTTTGGCATAGTCAATAAAGCAGAAAGAGATGTTTTCTGGAACTCTCTTGCATTTTTGATGATCCAGCAGATGTTGGCAATTTGATCTCTGGTTCTTCTGTATTTTCTAGAACCAGCTTGAACATCTAGAAGGTCACAGTTTACGTATTGCTGAAGCTTGGCTTGGAGAATTTTGAGCATTACTTTACTAGCATGTGAGATGAGTGCAATTATGTGGTAGTTTGAGCATTCTTTGGCATTGCCTTTCTTTGGGATTGGAATGAAAACTGACCTTTTCCAGTCCTATGGCCACTGCTGAATTTTCCAAATTAGCTGGCATATTGAGTGCAGCACTTTCACAGCATTATCTTTTAGGATTTGAAATAGCTCAACTGGAATTTTCCTTTATTCTTAGTGGTACTTCCTAAGGCCCACTTGACTTCACATTCCAGGATGTCTGGCTCTAGGTGAGGGATCACACCATCATAATTTTCTGGGTCATGAAGGTCTTTTTTGTACAGTTCCTCTGTGTATTCTTGCCACCTCTTCTTAATATCTTCTGCTTCTGTTAGGTTCGTACCATTTCTGTCTTTTATTGAGCCCATCTTTGCATGAAATATTCCCTTGGTATCTCTAATCATATTGAAAAGATCTCTAGTCTTTCTCATTCTATTGTTTTCCTCTATTTCGTTGCATTGATCCCTGAGAAAGGCTTTCTTATCTCTCCTTGCTATTCTTTGGGACTGTGCATTCAGATGCTTATATCTTTCCTTTTCTCCTTTGCTTTTCGCTTCTCTTCTTTTCACAGCTATTTGTAAGGTCTCCTCAGACAGCCATTTTGCCTTTTTGCATTTCTTTTTCTTGGGGATGGTCTTGATCCCTGTCTCCTGTACAGAGTCATGAACCTCCTTTCATAGTTCATCAAGCACTCTGTCTATCAGACCTAGTCACTTAAATTTATTTCTCGCTTCTACTGTATAATCATAAGGGATTTGATTTTAGGTCATACCTGAATAGTCTAGTGGTTTTCCCCACTTTCTTCAATTTAAGTCTGAATTTGGCAATAAGGAATTCATGATATGAGCCACAGTCAGCTCCCAGTCTTGCTTTTGCTGACTGTATAGAGCTTCTCCATCTTTGGTAGCAAAGAATATAATCAATCTGATTTATATGCAGAGTACATCATTTGAAATGCTTAGCTGGATGAATCACAAGCTGGAATCAAGATTGCCAGGAGAAATATCAATAACCTCAGATATGCAAGTGATATAAATGGCACAAAGTGAAGAGGAACTAAAGAACCTCTTGGTGAAGGTGAAAGAAGAGACTAAAAAAGTTGGCTTAAAGCTCAACATTCAAAAAACAAAGACCGTGGTATCCAGTCCCATCACTTCATGGCAAATAGATTGGGAAACAATGGAAACAGTGACAAATTTTATTTTCTTGGGCTCAAAATCACTGAGAACAGTGACTGCCACCATGATATTAAAAGACGCTTGGTCCTTGGAAGCACTGACAAACCTACAACCAGAGATGTCACTTTGCTAACGGAGGTCTGTCTAGTCTAACTTATGTTTTTTCCAGTAGTCATGTACAGATTTAAGAATTGGACCATAAAATGGTTGAGGATAGAAGAATTGATGCTTTCGAATTGTGGTGCTGGAAAAGGCCCTTTGATAGTCCCATGGACAGCCGTGAGATCAAACCAGTCAATCCTGAAGGAAATCAACCCTGAATATTCATTGGAAGGAATGATGCTGAAGCTGAAGCTCCAATACTTTGGCCACCTGATGTGAAGAGCTGACTCATTGGAAATGACCCTGATGCTAGGAAAGACTGAGAGCAGGAGGGGAAGAGGGCAACAGAGGATAAGATGGTTGGTTAGCAACATCAACTCAATGGACATGAGTTTGCGCAAACTCTGGGAGATACTGAAGGACAAGGAAGCCTGGGTTGCTGCAATCCATGGGGTTGCAAAGAGTCAGGCACAACGTAGTGACTCAACAACAATAGCAGAATGGTCATTAGCTACATTAAAAGCATTTTTATTTATTTAACCATTTTCATTGGCTCAGAAGAGATCAGCTTGTATTTATGTGAGCAAGTGGTAATTATGTGTCTTCTGAAATTTATTTGAAGGGTTATGGGTAATGAACATATTTACATAGAAATTGAATTTTCTAACATTATAATGAAAATTGAAAATGTTAGTCACTCAGTCACGTCTGACTCTTTGTGACCCCACAGACTGTAGCCTGTCAGGCTCCGCTATCCATGGAATTATCCAGGCGAGAATACTGGAGTGGGTAGCCATTCCCTTCTCCAGGGGATCTTCTCAACCCAGAGGCTGAACCAGCATCTCCTGTGTCTCCTGCATTACAGGTGTATTCTTTATCCACTGAGCCATAGGGGAAGCCAGAAATAAAATAAGCTGTACTTTTCTCTGAGTTACTCAGAGAAAAAATGTTTCTTATTACAAATTTATTTTATATTAAGGTTACTCTCATAAATTAGCTTTTTCATTCCTGGTTATTTTCCTACCCCTACTGTATCATCACAAAACCCCCTTTAAATATATCTTTAAGAGAAATCTAAAACATTTAAATATACTTTTCAGTTAAATCTGCCCTCTTGTACAGATTACATTAATGCACATTAATTAATAAAAGTATTTAAAAATACAAATATTTGACAAAATTGTGATTAATGCATTCCTTGGCTCAGGCTGCTCTAACAACCTGGATTTCTTTCATACAAGTACATTCAGTGAACAATGCCTACAAATACAGTTTGCTGTGACTACCTTGAATTTTTGCTAATGCTATAGCAGTTTTATCCAATGTGGTTTTGCATCATCATTATAAATGTCAACAGAGTAAAATGGAGACAAATATCTTCCCATTTTTATATTGAATAAAAGTAATTTTTATCTTTAGGGTACCATGAGAGTCAAGGACCCTCAGAGTTTCAGAACCCTCTTGGAAAACTGCTGCATTAAGAAATGAAGAGATAATATTGTTCTCAAACGAGAACTTCTGCTCTCTTATTAGTGTTAAAAAAACTGTGTGCTGTTCTCTGCTTACGGAGACAGAGATAAAAGCATTGGCCAAAACCATAGCTGCAAAGTGTTGATTAGGTCCTATAAGTGAAAATCATCTGCTATATGTCACAACTACAGTCATTCTCTGAATCTCATCCAACTTCTACCTAGATCAAACAACTTAAAATGGAATGCATTAACACTCTAATTTACATTTTATAAGTCTTTGAAAGTAGAACCAATGTTGAGAATTTCCACAGAGATGTGGTATATATTTTAGGTTTCAGTTTTAAGTTCTAGGCACTCACTTTGACTTTTCTTTCAATTTTAGTCCTCAATGCACAGATTCTGTTGCCAATGGAGCAGTTACATTTGAAGTATGCATTAAAGAATGGGACAAATAATTTCAGATTAAGAATACTTTTCTGTTAATTATATTAAACAAGGCATTAAGATATTTTTCCACCTACTTCAGTCCTAGTGGTTGGTTAACTAGATATCCCTAAAGATGCTTGTAAGCATTATCAGAAGGTTATCTCTAATACTGTTACCTCCTGTGATGACTGTTATCACCTTGCCTCTTTTGGCTAAATGTCACTGCCACTCCAGAGTCTAATTATTTAATTGAACTGAGAGGCCTGTTTCATAGTAGCATTGTCTGTCTTTGTCCCTAGTGACAATGAATGTCCTAGACATAGGGCAGTCATTATCACACTTCTCCAGAATGTCTGCATTCTCTTCATCACTGTCTTCCCCAGTACCTCAGTGAAAGAAAGACAATTTTCAAAGTCCAGATAGGGTATCCAAGGAATGTATTTCATGGCAAGGGCAGAGAGTGTTCATAATTCCTGCTCAGGTGCATTTTATAACTTTGAGGGTTTACTGCTGTGTGTTTTCCATTCTTTCTTCTTCAGTAACAGTTGTATATGTGCATATGCTTAGCTGAAGTTAACTTACATTTATTGCACCCTTGTAGGTTGATGGGAGTAATGAGATAAAAAGTATGCACAAATTTGAGTAGTCATATCTGGACCAAGAGCTCTTGCACTTTGAGCGAGATGCAGTCACTGGATGGGTCCTTGGGTTACTTCCTTTGGAAAGAGGTGTGTGTGTGTGTGTGTGTGTGTGTGTGTATTTGTCACTTTGGCTAGCACAATAAAATATCATGGACTGGATGGCTTACTGACATAATTTCTCACAGTTCTGAAAGCTAGAAATCCAAGATAAAAATTTTAGTAGGCTCTGTTTCCAGGCTCTGTTCCATAACACCTACTTGTTATGTTCTCATGTGGCCATTCCTCAGTGTGTACATGAAAAGAGGGAGAGATAGAAAAAGAAGAGAGAGCTCTCTGGTGTCTTTTATCATGAGGACACTAATCCAGTTGGATCAGGGCCACACCCTTATCACTCATTTATTCTTAATTATTTCCTTAGAGACCCCATCTCCAAATAGAACCACACTAGTCATTAGGATTTTAATCTATGAATCTGGGAAGGGACACAGACATTCAATCATAATAGCATATGTGTATATATGTGTGTGTGTTTTATGGAAAGAAAGTAAAATAAATATTTGGGGAGTCAGACTGTGGATATTTCCCTTTTAAAATAGAGTAATGACTGGACAGATGACCAAACCATTAAAAACTATTCTTTTTAGTCTCTATGGGTAATTGCTCAATAAATATAATGAACAGAATTATTTGCACAGTTATCACACTATTCCCTTGATAAAAAAAATAATTTACTTTTCATTTACTTTTCCTCTTTTCTCCAGTTTGGAATATGGGTACAGTGGTGACCCAGCTTCATCTATACAGATGAAGACAAGGCTCTCAGGGAAAGTGGATTAGAGAGAAAATGAGTCTCTGAATGGCCTTATTCAGAGCTGTCAGGAGACCACTGTCTTCATCTCCTTATTATATTAGAAAGAAATAAACTAGTTGCTTTAAGCTTTTGCATTTGGATTTTTTTTTTTTTTTTGGTTCATAGCACTGTAGATGCATCCTTAGTAATACAATGGAAGAATACTCATGTTGTGGATTAGTATTACTAACTTCTCAAACTCAATTAATATTCATACTTTCTATAATTCAAGTGTATTCCCACATACAATATGCTTAGGATTTTGAAGGTTGTTAATTATACTTCTCAGAGGATCAAGAAGTTTTGCTCTGTGGGTTCTGGCTATTTATCGTACTTTGTGATGACCAATATCCTAGCCAAACCCACCGGTCTAAATAATTGATAAAAATTGTTGTACAATTGATTTTTCCTTAGCTACAATTAATCACTAAGAAAGCTGAAATGATCTGCCTAGTTGTTCTACAATATGGTTTGGAAGTTGTATGAAGATAATGGCCTCAGGCTCTATACAATTCAAGAATATGGATTGAAATTGGCACTTTGAGAAATAATGTCATGATACAATTTGTTCTACATCCTCTCCCTAAGTTCTAAAATACATATTATGTGATATTACACATAACTAAAGTTTATGGTTAATGATCTATTAATATTACTGTTACATTGAAAGTATCTGTGTACTACATATTTTCTTTTAATCCTCATAATTTTGCTCACATTACAATTTGTATATTCACTTGAAAAATATCTATTGGTTGACTGTAGTCTACCAGCCATATTGTAGGGCTCTATAAGAAAAACACTAAAAATGGACTTCCCAGGCTAGTGGTAAAGAACCTGTCTGCCAATGCAGGAGACATAGGAGACATGGGTTTGGTCCCTGGGTCAGGAAGATCCCCTGGAGAAGGGAATGGCAACCCACTCCAGTGTTCTTGTCAGAAAAATTCCATGGACAGAGGAGCCTGGCAAGCTATAGCCCATGGGGTTGCAAAGAGCTGGACACAACTGAAGTGACTTAGCATGCATGTAAAAATGCTTTCAAACCTGTGTTCTTAGCTAAAGCCCCCTTAAGGGGCCAGTGGTAGGAACTGGTTAAACATTGTTGAGTGAAGACATTAGTTCTTTGTGACACGGAACTCTCTAGAGAGCAGGTCAAAAGTTGGTAGTGGACTTCTCAGAATGAGCATGTCAGAGAGTAAGAGAGAACAGTCAAGACAAAAGTCATACTCTTTCAATATCCTAATCTCAGAAGGAGTTTCATATCACCTTTACAACAATATATTCCACAGAAAAAAAGGCACTAAATGCAGCCATTATTCAAGGAACGTCTATTATAAAAGTCTATATAAGGGACCACTTCAAGAATGTGTACTATAAAGTCTTTTATCTCCATTATCTTTGGGTTTCTTTTTTCTTTTCTGTCTTTTGTCTCAATTTTTTATCACTTTTTTTTTCATTGAATGGCTGATTCTACATTATACTACGCACTGTATACTATAGATGTAAAAGTTTAGAAATAATTTTTGGTTTAAGTTGATGCTTTTCCTCTTAAGATATGATGTTCACTTATTTCTGTTACATTCCTAGGAGCATAATTAGTCCTATGTGCATGTGAACTCAGTCAGTCATATCTGACTCTTTGTGGCCCATGGACTATAGCTTGCCAGGTTCCTCTGTCTATGGGATTTCCCTGGCAAGAATACTGGAGTTGGTGACCATTTTCTACTCCAGGGGATCTTTCCAACCCAGGGATCAAATTCATGTCTCCTGCATGCGCAGATGGATTCTTTACCACTGCTCCACCTGGGAAGCCCAGTCCTGTGTGATCCTCACCCAATCAGAAATTCCAAAGTTAAAGTTTGCTTTACTTATGGTGAGGGCTGAGATACTTTCAATACAAGTTTAGTCATTGCATATGATGTTCAGAGTTCCTTCCCAAATCCTGTGAACTATAGTTAGTTCTCATTTTCTTGAAATGACAAAAACTCCTATGCCTATGAGTTTCAGAAAGCTTCTGGTCAGCTTAATAGTCTCTGAACTGTCTCCTTTATAATGGTCAGAAACTCTAAGGCAAAAGGGAATTCTAAAACCCAGCTTCCCTCTTTGATTTTTGTCTTTATGTTGAAATCTCAGACCTTTATGACTTCAGTTCTTTGGTTGCTAACTTAAGACATATGTATGTTTAATATGTGTAAATATTTTTCATAATTTTCACCAGAACATTGAGTTTTAAGCTACCAATATTGAAAGAAGAAACAGCATTGTTGCATGATATTTTATTTTACTTAATTCAAACAACTATCATTTATATGCAGCATCAGAAAGGCAAGGAAAATTTTCATAAGAAATAAGACTCTAACTTATTTATATTTAAATTGAAATGCTTGGTTTTGAACACATGTTACAATATTACATTTGAGTAAATATGTGTGTGTGTGTGTCTGTGTGTGCGTGTGTGTGTGTTTGTGTTTATATATACCTCAATATATTGGTACTATCCAGACACAACCCACTCTAATGACAGAAACTGAAGAGGAACTAAAGAACCTCTTGATAAGGGTGAAAGAGGAGAATGAAAAAGCTGCCTTAAAACTAAATATTAAAAAAAACTAAGATCATGTCTTCTGACCCCATTACTTCATAACAAATAGAAGGGAAAAAGGTGGAAGCAGTGACAAACTTCTTCTAAGTCTCTAAAATCACTGTAGATGGTGACTGCAGCCATGAAATCAGAAGATGATTGCTTCTTGGAAGAAAAGCTATGGCAAACCTAGAAAGTGTGTTGAAAAGCAGAGACATTACTCTGCCGACAAGGATCCGTATAGGCAAGGCTATGGTCTTCCTAGTGGTCATGTATAGTTGTGAGAGCTGGACTGTAAAGAAGGCAGAGCACCAAAGAATTGATGGCTTTGAACTGTGGTACTAGAGACTTCTGAGAGTTGCTTGGACAGCAAGGAGATCCAACCAGTCAATCTTAAAGGAAATCAACCCTGAATACTCATTGGAAGGGCTGATGCTAAAGCTGAAGCTCCAGTATTTTGGTCACCTGATGCAAACAGCCAACTCACTGGAAAAATCCCTGATGCTGGGAAGCTTGAGGGCAGAAGGAGAAGAGGGCATCAGAGGCTGAGATGGCTAGAGGGCATCAGAGGCTGAGATGGCATCACCGATGCAATGAATATAAACTTGGGCAAACTCCAGGAGATGGTGAGGGACAGGGAGACCTGCTGTGCTGCAGTCCATGGGGTTGAAAAGAGTTGGACACGACTGGGCAACTGAGCAACAACAACCACATATAGCTTCTAGGAGCTTGCAAAGGGACTGTGCCTTTCTACGTTAGATTAGATAAGACATGTATAGTATTTATAAGATAACTTTCACCATTTTAGGTGGCATTCCGAGGTGGTTCAGTGGCAAAGAATCCACCTGCCAATGCAGGAGATGCAGGATACTTGCATTAGAGCCCTCAGTAGGAAAGATCCCTTGGAGGAGGGCATGGCAACCCACTCCAGTATTCTTGCCTAGAGAATCCCATGGGCAGAGAAGCCAGATGGGCTACAGTCTATGGGGTTGCAAAGAGTTAGACAGCTGAAGTGACTTAGCGTGCATGCACTTCCTGTTTCTCAATGTTTTATTACAAAAGAAACTATAAAAAATATGGCATATTTTTAAAAGAGCACATCAAAAGTCCATTGACATATCCAAAGTTGCATGAATTCCAATCAGAATATGTACAGGAAGGAGACACAGATGATAATATATATCTCATCAGCCTACTGACTGTTATTTTTCCTTCTCTGTTCCTTAATATTCTCTTGTGTTTATGACTTGCTCATGACTTCAGTGTCTTGGAATAGTTGTAGTAGAAGAACAACATAGGGAAATTTTCACATTTCACATATAAAGTGTGACATGCTCAGAGAAGACATTGCCATAAAGTAAACGGAATGACATTAAATTTTTCTGGAATTTTTTTGAGCATACACTGATTTGAATCAACCTACGCCAAACCAAAGGTGGTTAGGAATGCACCGCCAACAAGAGCTAAGCAGGAGGGTGTTAATGAAGAAGAGGAAGCAAAGCAAGGGGATTACTTGACTGGCTATAATATAAACAGTTGCCTTGTTTGGGAAAGACTAGTTGGCTGCTAGTATGAGCTGCTTGTATATTGTGGAAATAATTATCTGTCAGTTTTCTTTGCTTCTATTTTCCCCCATTCTGAAAGTTGTTTTTTCACCTTGTTTGTAGATTCCTTTGCTGTGCAAAAGCTTTTAAGTTTAACTAGGTCCCACTTGTTTATTTCTGTTTTTATTTCCATTACTCTAGGAAGTGGTTCATATAGGAACTTGTTTTGATTTGTGTCATCGAGTGTTCTATGTTTTACTCTAAGAGTTTGATAATTTCTGGTCTTTAATCCATTTTGAGTTTATCTTTGTGTATGATGTTAGGAAGTGTTCTAATTTCATTCTTTTAAATGTAGCTGTCCAGTTTTCTCAGCATCACTTATTTAAGAGGCTATCTTTGCCCCATTATATGTTCTTGCATTCTTTGTCAAAAATAAGTCATTTTTCGAAAAAAAAAAAATCAGTATTTTAGTAAATAAATTAAAAGGTAAAATATTTGCAAACTTTGATAAATCATTCTGTGTAACAAATTTCTTGTGACACATTTCAGAACTAATGTGGACATTCTAATGTCTTAAAATATTGAAATTGAGAGACCCTGAACCATATAGTACAGCTTATTATAATTTTCTTCCTTTCTTCATTTTATTTGAAGTTTATATTTCAATATTTTTTCTCACTCAGAAATGTAAGTATATATCATTTTTATTCAAAGCTCTACTGCATTGATTTAACTGAGACTTTATTAACTATGCTCTTTTCTATGACAGAAGCCCCTATTGACTGCAAGGTGAAAAAGAGAGGTGCACAATCAAACAAAGGAAATAAAATGTGTTTTTTACAACCTACTTAATTAGCAAGAGGTCAGATAGATCCATTGTCTGGTAAACATTTTAAAAATCCATTTATAATTATCTAAAACTTAAATGTATAATTTATAGTGTTTATTGTGGTGATAATTAGAAGTCCTTGTAGACTGAATCCCTTAAAGATTCAGTAATTCTTCTCAGTAAACATTTTGTTGGACATAATTAGTATTTTGCTTAGACTAGAGAGAATCTGTTGACTTCTTTAAGCTAGGTAGGGTTTACCAATGCAGTTATACTTTAGATGAGCTCAAGGAAATATTTTAAATCATTTTTAGCTAAGTATCGTGTGAATACTATGAACCAGCAGCTTATTACATGTGACCATCTTTTTCAGCAAATATATATTTGTAGAGTCCCTACTATGTGCAAACATGTGTTTCAGACAGCAGAACTGGTCGACTAAGGAGCTTACAATCAAGAGTAATTCAAACTAAAAAGTATCAGTGTGGCTACACATATTAATGTGTTATACTAGAAGCTTAAACTAACCGTTGAAGAAGCAGTATATGTTTGTACTGTGAGAGTCAGGGTAACCTACACAAATAGGATTTTAAACTGAGATTTAAAAAGATAGATGATATCTATTCACAGAGAAAGATAAAATGCAAGTTTTCTGGTGGGAAAAACAGCTCTTGGAGTTGAGGAAATAAATGGTTAGTATGTTAGATAAACAGAATCATGTGGCTGTGCCATAGGATGTAGGATAAGAAAGAACATATTAAGAATGTCAGGTGGCTATAACAAAATTTAAAAAGACTGTGAATGTCAGGCTAAGAGATACAAATTTTGTTTGAGAAGCTTTGAAGGTTTTCAAACAAGAGGATGGCATGATCCTAATTGAATTGTAGGAGGCTCACTATAATGGTTACATGCATTATTCATAGCAGTGGTAAGACCCTGAAGACAATCTGAGTTCAGGTGAGAGATGTCAAGGAAACAAACTAAAAGAGTAGCCACAGAACTAAATAGAATTTCTGTTTTGAGAAATGAAATCACAAAATGATCTGTAGTCTGCAACACAATAAAAACAAAACCTTTTTTTCCACCTGTAAATTAGAGTTACAATAAAGAGAAATTTCTTCTCTTCTCTTTTCATACTCTGTCAATGGAAAATACATTATTTACCCTTCTTTATAAAGCACATATACTGAAAGCATTATCAGAGCTAAATGATAGCAATAGAACAATAGTTTGCTTTTCTCCATTGATCCAGTAACCTGATTTCCATTGGGCCTCTCAGTACCTAGGAAGAAGGCAATACGTCTCATCTTTACCCTGAGAAGGTCATTCTCAATATGATTCAAAGTGAGTGACTGATCTTAATTCTGGGTCACTGGGAATGTCACAAAATAGTAAGTACTGTAGGATCTGTCTATACAAAGTCCAGCTGACTATATATCTCCCACCACTATTTGGATTATTGCTATATATATAGCTGCTGGTCTTCCCTGGTGGTTCAGACGGTAAAAAATCTGCCTATAAGGCAGGAGACCCAGGTTAGATCCCTGGGTAGTGAAGATCTCCTAGTGAAGGGCATGGCCACCCACTCCAGTATTCTTACCTGGAGAATCCCATGGACAGAGGAGCCTAGTGGGCTACAGTCCACGGGGTCAAAGAGTTGGACACTCCCAAGCGACTATAGTACCTGCACATGCAAACACATGCACAAGCACACACACACACCACACACACAGAGCTGCTGTGGTCTGAACGTTTGCGTTCCCTCACAATTAACATGTGGAAATTCTAACCTCCAAAAGAGAGAAGTCGCTCAGTCGTGTCTGACTCTTTGCGACCCCATGGACTGTAGTTGACCAGGTTCCTCCGTCCACGGGATTTTCCAGACAAGAATACTGGAGTGGGTTGCCGTTTTCTTCTCCAGGGGCTCTTCCCAATCCAGGGATCAAACCTGGGTCTCCCACACTGCAGGCGGGTTCTTCATCAACTGAGCCACAAGGGAAGCCCGAGAATACTGGAGTGGGTAGTCTATCCCTTCTCCAACGGATCATCCCGACCCAGGAACTGAACCGGGATCTCCTGCATTGCAGGTGGGTTCTTTGCCAATTGAGCTATTAGGGAAGCCCTGGATTGATTTCCTTATTTAAGCAATTCAAAAAGAAAAAAAAAAGTCAGTAACAGTAAATAATTTAAAAGTAATTTTGCACTAGGTAGTGAATTTAATGCATTGCAGGAATGATCTTTTTTAACCCTCAAAACTATATAACGAGCTATGAACTAGTTACATCCATTTTTAGATAGATATAATATATAGAAACATAAATATTGCTACAAATCACAATGCAGGTTAAGTAGAAAAGTGACTCAGAAACCCAGACATTTCTGATGCTGAATTCCAGGCTCATAGGCACTCCTTGATGGTAAATTTTCTAATATGTTATTATTTCCACACAAAGACCTAAACACCATTATGCTATTCACTACAATATTCACACTGGTCTTACTATATGATCTTCTGTGAAAATTATGTTAAATATTACTTCTACCTTATTTTGTGATATCCTGTTTTCAAAGGAATTCTGAAATGTTAGCATTCCTTCTGTGTAAAGATACACATTATTTTAGTTATAAAGACACTGATGATGACTAAAGTAAAAGTTAATATTTATTGATCAATTAATGCATGCTAGGGTCTGCCCTCTATGGGTCCCAATTCAGTTCAGAACAGTTAAAAAAATACAGAAACAGGAAGAAAAAGGTTGTGTAAGGCTATGAAAGTTTTCCTCTGCATGGAACATATTCCCTTACCAAATTTGTCTTTATAATTTCAATTCATTTTTCAAGTTTCATCTGGTAAGTCACTGCCCCAGGTAGACTTTTAGGTCCCCCAGGACAATGCCTACCAATGGGTTGCAGTGTACACCACCTGTATATACACTCTTATCAGTTCAGTTCAGTTCAGTTGCTCAGTGTCCAACTCTTTCCAACCCCATGGACTGCAGCATGCCAGGCCTCCCTGTCCACCACCAACACCTGGAGTTACTCAAACTCCTGTCCACTGAGTTGGTGATGCCATCCAACCATCTCATCCTCTGTCGTCCCCTTCTCCTCCTGACTTCAGTCTTTCCAAGCATCAGGGTCTTTTCCAATGAGTCAGTTCTTCATATCAGGTGGCCAAAGCTTTGGAGTTTCAGCTTCAGCATCAGTCCTTCCAATGAATATTCAGGATTGATTCCCTTTAAGATGAACTGGTTGGCTCTCCTTGTAGTCCAAGGGACGCTCAAGAGTATTCTCCAACATCACAGTTCAAAAGTAGTGTATACACTCTTATACACTGTATCTTAACAACAGGCTGGTTGTTCTTTCTTTGCCTGCAGACTCTGAACTCTTGAAGGGCAGGAGCTGGTTTATCACTGTATCTTGCTCCTAGCAACAGTGCCAAAAATCCAATGAATACCTGAACTAACTATTGGGACTAAATCTCTCCTACCTCCACATCCATTGCCATTTAAACTATTAATAAATAGAATGTTTAATTCCCATCTGTTAGATGCTTATGGTGACCATAATCAAATTCTTTCATGTCTGTGATTTCAGGCCAGTGATGGTAGACAGCAGTGAAGTGAAGTTGCTCAGTCGTGTCCGACTCTTTGCGACCCCATGGACTGTACCCTGCCAGGCTCCTCTCTCCATGGGGTTTTCCAGGCAAGAATACTGGAGTGGGTTGCCATTTCCTTCTCCAGCGGATCTTCCCAACCCAGGGATCGAACCCAGGTCTCCCACATTGTAGGCATATGCTTTTACCCCTTGAGCCACCAGGGAAGTCCCGATGGTAGACAGAAGACAGTTCTTACTTCTACTAACAATAACTCACCTTATTGTGATGTGTAGTTTGTATTTCCACTTTTTTGACTCAGAGCTTCCTCTAAAGCCTTGGAAATAATCAGCTTATGTGAAAAACACTGCCTGAACATTAGGGAGAATGAACACCCCTGAGGAATAATTCTCAATTAATAGGAAAAGGAGTTCTCAATACTTAATCTCTCAAATTTCTGACAGATAATTTTAACAGGCGTTCTGTAAAATCCTCCAAAAATTTTGCTGAGTTCTTAAACAGTACCCTTAGTAAAATACCTAAATATTGGCTTTCTCTTCATTTTGTCTCACTTTCCAAGTTTCCTTATTCCTACTTTTTCGAATCAACTTCCAAATAAATTACCTGCACTCAAGTCCTCATTTCAAACTGAGACATGCAAAAAAAATATACACATCTATATTCATATCCATATGTTTATAACCATAGATCTGTTATTCCTCTAAGTTTTCCTGCTGATGATTACTTTTGCTCACTGTTCTCTCAACTTCAACTTTTACCCTGCTTCCAATGTTGTTTGAAATGATAACATCTAATACGATGGAATGGTAATATTAACGTAACATAGATGAATTTCATTCTTGAGTCTACTTCTTTCACTCTTATATACAATTCCTTTACTGACTTAAAATTTGCCTGATGACTACATCCGTTCTACATACATTCAATGACTACATACATTCAATCTCTTTATACCACTTTAGTCCTCAATTTGCTCATTAAACTACAACTTATAATCTAGATACTGTGATGGCATACCAAGGAAAGTTTGGGTTTATTAATAAATATTTACTTAAATTTCAAGGGAATCTTAGTTCAGAAACATGTTATTTCTGTTTAAAGACATCTGTTACCAATTAACTTATCCGTATGCTTTTTTTTTTCTCTTCTAATGTATATATATCCACTACTTTGCACACTATTTCCAATATTATATTCCTATTATTTAAAGTAATACATTCCTTTATCTCAAGGTACTGCATTTTTGCTTTTAAAACAGAGGACTCTGGGAAAAGACTCATTTCTTTATTGGGACAGTGAGAAGATAAAGTCCATTAAACAAAAAATGAAGTGGAAGTGTACATAAGGCAGGAAAATTCATCTCTAAAAATAGAGGAACAAAGAAAAATAACTATCCATCCCAAGATCATCTCTTTAGGAGCTTCCATTACTAGGAACTACCAATTCCATCAGCTTCTCATACCCCAGGATGTTGAATGTTATCTAGTATTTTGCAGCACTTGTAGAAAATAAATCATTTTTATTCCTTCCTTTTTATGTTGATATATTGAATTATAATCAATATTCTAAGTGCTAAATCAGTACTGCAAAACTAGTTAGGAAGTGCTTGATATTTTCTTCAGTGTGGAAGATTCAGTGAGTAAAATTTGTGCTATTTCAATTTAAATGTTGGAAGAGTTTATCAGGAAAGATTAAGATATTTATGTCAAGTTAATATACTGACATAAACATGGTCATGGTATTTTTTTTCATATTTATTTCTTAACATCTGTAGGATGTGTAGTGATGTTTCTTTTTTTCATCTCTCAGAATTATATTTTATGTATTCTCTCTTCTTGATCATGTCTACCAGAGTTTAATAATTTATCAATCTTTTAAAGCAACCAACTTTGGACTTCATTGATTTCTCAATTCTACATTTAAATTTTTGCTTTCTTTTCCTATCTTCATATTTCCTTCATTTCAAAAGCTTGATTTGTAGGGTATTCTCCCTTCTTGAGATGAATGAAGGCAACGTTTATTTTCATCCATTTTGTCTTCCAGTTTATGATTTTAAAGCAATATTGATTTAGCTGTAGTCTGCACATTTTGGTATGTCACATCTTCATTATTTTAATTGAAAATTAAATAGACTGTTTTCTAGTTTTCCTAGACTTTTCTTAGTTTTTGTCAACTTTTCCTAGTTTTCACAGACTTTTCTTCATTGATCTATATATCATTTAGAATTGTATTGCTTAATTTTCAAATACTGAAAATACTCCCTCTGTTTGTTTGCTTTTGGCTGGTTTTTTTTTTCTATCTAAATTCTACTGTGGTCAGCAACATATTTAAAATTTTTTAAAACTTCTGTAATTTGAGGAGGTTTCCTTTAAACTTTAAAACATGGGCAACTATAGTAAATATTCCATATACACTAAGCAGATATTTGTTAAGCACAACAAAGCAAATGTTTGTTGTGTGTTGTCAACATTTGAATATAGCTTTATACACGATAGGTAGGTCATGTTTGCCAATTATTTTATTTACATTATTCCTTTCTTAAAAAATACTAGAAAGCTTAGTTATGATCCTCTAGTATACTAAGTTCACATTGAAACAGTTCAGGACTGAATTGATTTAAGATTTGATTTTACCTGTTCTTATTCTCCATTATAGACTTAATAGACTTTTTGAATGACGGTCTACAAAGTATGCGGTGTCTTCTTTCAATAAGCTTCCAGACCACTTTTCCCTCAGTGAAGCTTACTTAAATTATGGTTCTTAATATTTGTTTTTTTCTTTTTTAAAAAATTTTTGTCTTCTTTTTTACTGTTTTCTGTATATCTTCATCTTCCATTTAAAATCTTTTTTTATTGAATTTTCAAAACATCCTTTCTTCATTTTGTTTTCCTTGTATTTTATCTTCTTCCTTTCCATGTTATATTGCTCTTAAAATAGTATCTCTGGTGTTTAATTTCACTTGTGTTACTTTCCATTTAGTCTTGACTTTGAAGAGGCACTTTTTATTTTATTTCCTTTTTTTTTCACTCCTTTTTGTCAGTTCTCTTTTCAATGCATCCTTTTTTATTCAATCATCTTGTTGGAGAGATTTTAAATCTGATTTAAATACTGCCACCAGAGATTCTACTGTTTTCTTAAATTCTTTTTGTATTTCTGAAATATCTGATATATTAGTGCTATAGTCTTCCCTATATGCATGTCTTTCTCAAAAGTCTTCAGCAGCTAATAAATCTATTATTCTGTTCTTTAGTCTCATTGTCTTTATAATAACACTGTGTAAGTACAACCAAAAAAGTGATTTTTTAAAAATACAATTGACTGTTGAACAACGTGAGTTTGAACTGCAAGGATCCACTTATACATACTTTTTTCAGTAGTAAAATGCTATAATACTACATAATCCATGGTTAGTTGAATTCACAGATGCAAAACGGTGGATATGGAGGGCCAACTACAAATTACACATGGTTTTCAATTACATGGATGGCCGGCACCCTTAACCGCTGTGTTTTTCAAGGAGTTCAACTATATAGGAACAATTCTTAATTGTATGAGAAGCTACAGAGTAGTATGTCTACAAATAATATGTGTATACATAAAAAATAATCTGTAATCCCAGCATATATTTGTTCATTGTATCCTCTATTAAAATCTAGTGTGTCATTTATAGACAGATGCTGTTCTTACCATTTCATTTTTTTCCAAAGCTTTCTATCTTCTTATTCTGATTTGGACTTAGAAGTCTCTATTTCAAACAAGAAGCATTCTTGAATATTTTCTCTATTTACCTAGAACAAACCAACCCACAAGTCAACTCTCAATATGTCTACCTTAGACAGTGCATCAATAGTCTCTGTCCACAATTTACCACAATAAACTTAAAGAAATGTGCTTATTTGAGGGTAATCATAAAGTACCTTCACTGTCACCTAAAAAAATCCACCCATTTTTACATTAATTGGTCACAAAATTCAAGGAGAAATCCTTTTGAAAGGGATATTTCAGAGAAAGAATAAGTCTGCTATTAAACAATACTAGAAAGTGTAAAAGATGTTCAAATTATCAGATCAGCAATTACAAAAGTATATATATATATATATATCTTTATTTTTTTAACTTGTATGAGTAAAGTGTATAATGGCATTTGATTTTTCAGATACTTGGCATATTTTTGCTTTTATAACTGAGATGTCAGCATTTAAAATGAAGAAATTATTGACATGAATCTTTTTGCAAAATGAAATATTGATCTAAAAAGAAGAAATTCTCAATGCTAATTTTGGTAATATGGAAAAAGTAGACTTTTCACCCATGGATCTATAAATGAAAATGCACTGTAGTAAAAACAAGCACTTGGAGATATTTGAAGTCTCAATCACAAAATTTTAAAAAAAAATGATTTCTTGGAAATATACTCAATATACTTAGGAAGAAAACTCCTTTCTTATGTAAAGTTAATACTGTAATTTAGAATTCCAAAACTTCAGACAATTCCTTTTAGAGATGGAGAAATCACCACCATCAACAAAAATCAGAAAGGAACTATCTTCTTTAAGAATTGGGCCTTTTGTTTTATTTATTTATTTCCCAAGAGTCAGGATCAGCTTAATGATATGTAAATTGAGTAAATCCCCTTGAACTGCTTTTGTCCATTATACATCTCCCTTACACATATCCTATCAGTTTATGTGAAAAAATCCATATTACATCAAGAAGGGCACAGTCTATGGAGGAAAAGAGGCTATTTTTTCCTTTTGTATTTTACTTTTCCATTTACAGTGTCTCCCATTCAATAATTTGTGGTATGTGTAAGCAGAACCCATATATGAGTCAAGTGTGCTTGTTGAAGGCAGTGATTTTAATTTGACTGGCAGAATAAACATGCAAATATATGGAAATAGGTATTATTTTCATATTAACAGTGAGTGAATGTGGGTGAATTGTTCTTGCTTAAGCTCATAACAATTTTAGTGACAACACACACAGAAAATGGAAAAATCTCTTAGAAGTTGATTCTGGGAGACTGATAAGGTGATACAGGTAGTATTTTCTCAACTGTAAGATGCTACAAAAGTAAATATTCTTATTTTAGTACTTATCTTAAAATATTTTCAAATTTTAATTACATATGAGTTATTTTTATATAAAAATAATCCTGTATCTCCGTTTTAATTTACTGTTATTTTATTTGTGCAGATATTGTTGTTGTTTAGTTGCTAAGTCATGTCTGACTCTTTGGGACCTCATGGACTGTAGCCCTCCAGGCTCCTCTGTCCGTGGGATTTCCCAAGCAAGAATACTGGAGTGGGTTGCCACTTCCTTCTCCAGGGGATCTTCCTGACTCAGGGATGAAACCCAAGTCTCTTGTGTCTCCTATATTGGCAGGCTTTTTTTTTTTTTTAACTACTGAGCCATCTGAGTTATTTTATTAATACAGAACTATGTTTAAACTCCTTTTGCCTATGTGACTATATGTCTGAGACAGATTTACAAGTTAATCACAAACAAAATGACCAAATTAGAAAAATTCTAATTAGCCAACAAAATTGAGTATGATGGATGATATTGGGTTAAAAACAAATCACTTATTCTGTTTTAAATCAGAAACAGGATGTGAAAACTCTTGTTCTATATATAATCTGTTTTTTTCTCCTCTTGTTCAATAATATTAATATACAACTCACTGATTACAAACTATGTTGTAAAAAAAAAAAAAACTATGTTGTAAAATACATAGAAAGTATTAAGGCTTTGTTTTCTTATTATACAAAATCAGACTTCATATTTATCCAACACTCTACTAATGAGCATTTGCCACTTTAAAGATATGTCATTTGATTACTATAATGCTACCTCATTACCTTAAATATAAGATTAACTCTGCAGTTTAATGAAATCTGAATTGAATGAGCATGTAATCCAATCATTGTTAGAACAGAAAAATACTTCTGGCATATGTATTACTACTTTATAAGACAGTATTTCAGGTTGGTATATTTGAATAGGTAATTCAAATACAAGAGTGTATCTGTTTAAAATGTGAATATAATACTAACTCTAGTTTGAATTCTACTGCCTACACCACAGTGCACTGATTCTTTGCTCTATTTATACTACTAGAAAACCTTTCTTGCAAAAAGCACTAGATCATCACACTTTTCACTTCTCAACAATATGATTGTAAATGCAGAAATACTGGGCATGAGATGTTAGAAACCTTCAGTTGTACATTGGTTAACATGTCAAAGATACTTTTACTATTTTTTAAAGAAAATTACTGTCAATTCAGTTCAGTCGCTTAGTCGTGTCTGACTCTTTGCGACCCCATGAATCACAGCATGCCAGGCCTCCCTATCCCTCACCAACTCCCAGAGCCTAGCCAAACCCATGTCCATGAGTCGGTGATGCCATCCAGCCATCTCACTCTCTGTCGTCCCCTTCTCCTCTTGCCCCCAATCCTTCTCAGCATTAGGGTATTTTCCAATGAGTCAATTCTTCGCATGAGGTGGCCAAAGTGTTGGAGTTTCAGCTTCAACATCAGTCCTTCCAATGAACACCCAGGACTGATCTCCTTTAGGATGGACTGGTTGGATCTTCTTGCAGTCCAAGGGACTCTCAAGAGTCTTCTCCAACCCCACAGTTCAAAAGCATCAATTCTTCGGCCCTCAAAATTACAGTAAAAAGAAACAAATAAAATTATGGGTGGGTTCAGTATTCCTTGTCTGTTATCAGCAACATGATTATGATATCATTTCTAAAATAATTTTGAAAGGTTTTACAGTTGACCCTTGAACAACATGGGTTTGAACTGCATGGGTTCACTTATATGTGGAGATTTTTTTTTTTTTATAAACACAGTGCTTATTTTTTCATTTTAAAGATTTTTCAATTAACTAAGTGTGGGGAAATTTTTGTGTTTAATTGGAGATCAGAAATTGTGGAATCAAAAGAACTAGGTTATGAGTTCTGGTTCTATCCAAATTGCTTCAGCTTCCTGCCCCTGTGTGAGTCATTTATCAGTTCCTTTGTTTCTGAAGCAGAGATAGCAGTATCAGAATTTTTTCACTGTGATGTGGAGGGAGGCAGAGAGTCATACCCCTAATCCCTTTCTTGCTTAAAGTTCAACTGTAATTTAGTTTCTGGGTATGCATGTTTTTCATGAGAGCTCTACTTTCAGAATAATGAATTTTCTTCCCCTTAAAGAATTGATTTTCCCTGCTTGAATGAATGAATTTATTCTTTATTTACTTAAGAATGTATACAATCTTCAGAAGTGTTTTATTATAATTATGATAATTATACTCATCTGTGAAGGTGGCACCCAAATAATAAAAAGTATCTTCAGAGTGTAGTATAAAAATGCAGTAGTTTCTCCTTTCTGTCACAAAATAGATACTGACAGAATCACGCAATTTAAGGAACTGATATTTTGAAATACAGTTTTGGGTTAAATATATATATGTATTAATAGACAAAGTTTGTCACACAAATATCATAATTTGATGAATATAGTCTTCTAGAAAAATTATTTTACTGCATGGTCATTATTTTTCTAGTAGAGAAGGCTTGTTTCCTAATTTTTTAGAGAAAGAGGGTAGTAAGAGGGTCCAAACTGAAGATGACCATGAAGTTAATTCAGACATATTGGGGAAACTTTTATAAAGTTTAAAAACATTGATTTTGAAGAAACAATTGATCAAATATATGTAAGTATGCTGTACTTCTAAAATAACTAGTATAAAATGAACATATTAATTAAAATTATGATATACAGGTATTACTAAGGCCGAAAAACATAAAGAAATAAAATTATTAGAAATACCTATGTTAATAAACTGAGCTTTTATGCTTTTTAGAACCATTGTGATATCATGAATATTCATAAATGGGGACCGATTTAGAGATTAGTTTTGTCTGTTTTATAGATAAGCCAAAGACATCTAACCCTCATAGGTATAGAGATGACAAGGGATAAAATTTTAGTTACCTTGCTATAGTTTAGTTGTTTCTTCAGTTTAGTCAAACAAAATTTTCTATCAGTAGCTAGAGAAACTAATCATTTTCTTTTTCTTAAGCCCTTCATCTATATTAGCTATTTGGCTGTCTGATTGTAACTATATTCCTACTATATATTACTGCTAAATTTCTTAATCTTAAAATGGGAATACAAATCAATCTCAAGTGTTGTAAAAATTAAAGGAGATAACATACACAAAATATTTATCTGAGAACTTGGCTCAGGTTTTAAACCTGAAAAGTGATAATGATAGATGACAAGCCCACTAGTAAATCTGATGCTTAATGATTATGTGATTTTTATTTGTGTGTTTAGAAAGTCATATGCAACTTTGTTATATTAATTGACTTATAAAACAGTATCATTTCTTTTTTTTTTCATTTCTTTATACAAATATTTTACCTGATCTTTTTAATTTCTGCTATAGAGATTGTTTCATTCAGATAATTTGGGAACTAGAAACTAACCTAAAAAATGTGTTTGTCAGGCAAAATGGAAATGAGCAGATGGATTGTGATGAAGAAAACAAAAGGAGGAGAGGGAAAAATGATTGAAAAAGATAGATTCAAATACAGATAATGGGAGAAGAGTATGATCAGCATGGAGAACACCTGCTCAGTGCAGTGTTCTCTCACCTTAAACTTAAGAAGTCTTTGTTCTAAAGCCTTAGGTTTGGGGCTTTCACAACTCTGAAGGAACTGGCATGTTTGGCCTCTGGCCTCGTGATGAGTGATTTTCCAAGATGAGCATCATGTATCTAGAATTAGATGAGAAAGTCTTGTTGTTGCTCAGTTGCTAAGTCATGTCCAATTCTTTGTGACACCATGGACTAAAGCACACCAGGCTTCCCTACCCTTCACTGTCTCCTAGAGTTTGCTCAAACTCATGTGCATTGAGTCAGTGATGCAATCTAACCATCTTATCCTCTCTTATTCCCTTCTCCTCCTGCCCTCAGTCTTTCCCAACATCAGGGTTGTTGTTGTTGTTGTTGTTTTTTTGCAATGCGTCAGCACTTTCCATCAGGTGGCCAAAGTATTGGAGCTTCAGCCTCAGAATCAGTCATCCCAATGAATATTCAGGATTGATTTCCTTTAGGATTGACTGGTTTGATCCCCTTGCTGTCCAAGGGACTCACAAGAGTCTTCTCCAGCACCACATTTCAAAGCATCAGTTCTTCAGTGCTCAGTCTTTACGGTCCAACTCTCTCATCCATACATGACTACAGGAAAAAAAAAAACAAAACAAAACATAATTTTGACTATATGGACCTTTGTTGGCAAACTGGTGTTTCTGCTTTTTAATACACTGTCAAGGTTTGTCATAGCTTTTCTTCCAAAAAGCAAGTATCTGTTCATTTCATGGCTGCAGTCACCATCTGCAGTGATTTTAGAGCCCAAGGAAATGTAATCTGTCACTGTTTCCACTTTTCCCCCATGTATTTGCCATTAAGTGATGGTACCGAATGCTGTGATCTTAGTTTTTTGAATGCTAAGTTTTAAGCCAACTTTTTCACTCTCCTCCTTCACCTTCATCAAGAAGCTCTTTAATTCCTCTTAGTTTTCTGCCATTAGAGTGGCATATCTGAGGTTGTTGATATTTTTCCCTGAAATCTTGATTCCAGCTTATGATTCATCCAGCCCAGCATTGTGCATGATGTACTCTGCATATAAATGAAACAAGCAAGGTGACAATATATAGCCTTGTAGGATTCCTTTCTCAATTTGGAACCAGTCACTTGGCCCATGTCTGATTCAGTCATTTGTTCCATGTCCAATTCTAACTGTTGCTTCTTGACCTGCTTACAGGTTTCTCAGGAGACAGGTAAGCTGGTTTGGTATTCCCATCTCTTTAAGAATTTTCCAGTTTGTTGTGATCCACACAGTCAAAGGCCTTAGCATAGTCAGTGAAGCAGATGTTTTTCTGGAATCCTGCTGCCTTTTATACAATCCAAGTCTACTGCAGGTAAATTTCAGGCCTTGATAACCTTACTTTAAGCAACACTGTCCACAATGGACTCAACTTAGGTGCCCAATTCCTGGCTTGAACTGTCACTTGATACCTTCCTGATCTGTTTCTTGACAAGGTTGTGTTTCTCAGAAATTTGGAGACCACCCAGGGGATTTGTAACCTGAATCTATACCTCTGAGTAATTTTTAAATCATCTCCTAAAATTCGTGTGAAAGTTGGTGAAAAGACTGAATTACATAAGTATGAGCAAGCAAACTTTTTTTATTCTTATAACTGTGTTCAAACATATTTTTAAAATTTTCTCTCCTATTTGCCAATGGATAACTTAAGAAAAAAAAACCTGTAACTTTTTTTTAGTACTTACACATATTAAAAGTTTTACTTTGAAATATTAAAAAGTTCAAACTAACTGTATGGTTATAGTTATAACAAATATAACTGTTATTATACTATAATATTATTTATAATAATATAAATTATTATATTTATATAATATAACTGTGTTATAACAAATCACCACAAAGATAATAGCTTAAGCACCACAAATTTATTATCTCAGTTATCTCGGTCAGAATTCCAGATTCATTCTGCTGATTTCTCTGCACTGGATTTCACAAAGCTAAATTAATTTGCTTCCAAGTTTACTCACATTGTTGGCAGAATTGAGTTCCTTGCAATTACAGGACTGAGCTGCCTTTTTCTTGCTGATTAGCAGCTTGAGGCCACTCTTAGGTCTTAGAGCTCTGATCCTTGCATTTGAAGCCTAACTCAGAGTCTAAGTCAGCACACGAAATGCTTCTCATCCTTGGAATCTCTATGAATTCTCTTTCTGCTGCATCTATTCCCTGCTATCAGCTAAAGAAAGTTCTCTCCTTTTAAAGATTGATCTGATTACTTTGGGCTTTCCCAGGTAATCCAGGAGAATCTTTTCTTAATTTAATCTACACAATATTTCATATTCATAGGTTTTAGAATTAGACTATGGCAACTTGACCTACTCAAGTATTCTTGCTTGGAGAATTCCATGGAAGAGGAGTCTGGTAGGCTACAGTCCATGAGATCGCAAAGAATAAGACACGATTGAGCAACTAACCCTAAGTAATGAACTAATGACAACTTAGGAAGACGATTATTCTACCTATAATACAAATTTCAATCAAAATTTCAATTTCCCCTCTGGTCCAAATCTTTTCTTATCTTATAGCATGTATCATACCATAATTCTGTATTCTAAGTGCAAAAAGTGTTTTAGTTTATTTTGCTCTCCTCCACGCATCTTATCCTTATTCTTTCTGAAATTTCTGAATTTTCCAGGTTTGAGGACATGGGAAGAAAAGATTTTAGAATAAGTCTCAGTTTATTAGAGCTGGTATAAACTGGTATGGCAGTCTCCTTATGACTCATGCCAAAGTGTTCTATTAATATCTCTCTCCAATGGATTGCTACTGTGGATTCTTTGGAAATGTCCCTGCATTGTTCATTACTTTAATACAAGCTCCTGGAAAAAATTCAACTATGGAATGCACACGATAGCCAATATTCATTTTGGTACTATTCCTTCACTGTATTTGGAATATGACAACAAAAAATGAAATTTAAAATCTAGCAATGCTGAATATTTTTGCTTTATATTCTGTAGTCAGTAGTAAAAATCTTCATTTATGTATATGGATTCCAGCACAAGCTGAATTCAAGATTGCTGGGAGAAATATCAATAACCTCAGATATGCAGACAACATCACCCTTATGGCAGAAAGTGAAGAACTAAAGAGCCATTTGATGAAAGTGAAAGACGAGAGTGAAAAAGTTGGCTTAAAACTCAACATTCAGAAAACTAAGATCATGGCATCTGATACCATCACATAATGGAAACAGTGAGAGACTTTCTTTTCTTGGGCTCCAAAATCACTGCAGACGGTGACTGCAGCCATGAAATTAAAAGATGCTTGCCTCCTTGGAAGAAAAGCTATGACCAACCTAGACAGTATATTAGAAAGTAAGACATTACTTTGCCAACAAAGGTCCATCTAGTCAAAGCTATGGTTTTTCCAATAGTCATGCATGGATGTGAGAGTTGGACTATAAAGAAAGCTGACCTCTGAAGAATTGATGCTTTTGAACTGCAGTGTTGGAGAAGACACTTGAGAGTCACTTGGACTGCAAGGAGATCCAACCAGTCCATCCTAAAGGAAATCAGCCCTGAATATTCATTGGAAGGACTGATGCTGAAGCTGAAACTCCAATACTTTGGCAACCTGATGTGAAGAACTAACTCATTGGAAAAGACCCTAATGCTGGGAAAGATTAAAGTTAGGAGGAGAAGGGGATGACAGAGGATGAGATGGTTGGATGGCATCACTGACTCAATGGACATGAGTTTGAGTAAGCTCTGGGAGTTGGTGATGGACAGGTAAAAATGGCATGCTGCAGTCCATGGGGTTGCAAAGAGTCAGACATGACTGAGTGACTGAAATACACTGAACTGATGTACACGGATTGTGTGAGTCCAGGTTCTGACACTTGGCTATGTGACTTTGGAAAAGTTTCCCAACATTTTTCTGCCTCAGACTTCTCAGATCAAATATAAAAGCAATAATAGTGCTCAGTCCACATTCCTATAGCCAGAGAAATTTCTTAATAAATGCAAAGCATGTAGGACAGACCTTGACACTTGTAAAGCCCTTAATAAGTAATAATTATTGCTATTATTATTATTTTCTTATGAATTTCCCTCTGTCTTTAATAATCTCCTACTCGTGCTGCCTATTATCACCTCAATCCTCATATATCCACTATCTACTATTTTCCAATCATTCTAGTATTAGTTCCCTGTATCTCCTTGCCCAATAACTGCCTCAATTGCCCTCTCCCTACTTTCTCTCTCCCCCAAGAATCTCTTTCATACACACACCCCACAAAGTTTATTTATAACTTCTTTTTGTTCACAGAGCATTTATTATCTATTTCACCCCTGATTATACTTCCTTTGTCAATACATCTGGCCAAAGATCACTAGGAACACAATTGTAACTGAACAAGGTGGGTTCCTGTTTTGTTGTAAGCAATGGAGAACACACTCCATGGGGCATCATGGAGTGTCTTAGCAAGAATGTTTTAGAAAAAGACATTTTCATAGGGCTACTCTGTTAGGTAACTTGGGGTATGTTTAAGGAAATGAAGCTTTCTTCTGGATTGAGTGTTGTCAGTAAGTGGAGTATTTTTAGGATTGGTGCCTTACCCTGTTTGGGCTGCTATAACAATCACAGAGTGATTGGCTTATAAATAGTGATTTACTGATCACAGTTCTAGAGGCTGGAAGTCCAAATTCAGGGAGCCAGCATGGTTGAATGAAGGTCCTCTTCTGGGTGAAAGAGTTCTTCTAATATCACACAGAGCAGAAAGGAACAAGAGAGTTCTGTGGGATCCCTTTTGTAACAGTACTAATCTCATTCATTAGGGGTCCATCCTCACAACTTGATCAACTCAAAGACCAGTTGTGGAGGTTAAGATTTTAACATATAAACTTGGGTGAGAGGGGATACAAACATTCAGACGAAAACAATTGAGTTGGGTATCTTAATAAATATTATCTATAGAAGGCAGTCTAGAGCAAAGCTAAAATTATAAGTAGCAAAGAGGCAGCAGTCACTATTTTATCCAGGAAAGTGAGGGGTTTGTTATTTTATATGTTGGATAATGTTCATTTTTATCTATGCTCACCCATGACTGCACGGTGGTCTTGTTTTTGCTTGATTCCATCATGATCAGAGTAACTTTGTCTCGTGTTGATGTTCTATGCAATTATTCATGTTCAACAGAATAACACCAGAACCTGACAAAAAGTACCAGGCTCAGTCATAGTATTACCAAGACCTGCTTGTCTTTTCCTCAACTTACATTAGTTTATGACTCTTTCTCACTAAAATACTATATACCTCTTAGATTAAAAGATTATTCATTATTATTCCTCAAGAACTTGGCATCGCACTAGACATGTGATAGGGACACAATGAATATTTGTTAAATTAATACCTTACATTTTAAAAATGTGGCTAGTTTTTAAAAATACATATCTAAAGGGAAACTTCATCCATTTATTAAATGCACCCATTTATTACATAATCATCTCACCTATCATCATTGACTGGTTTGGAGATACAGCCATTATTCAAATAGTGCAATCCTTAACAAAAATAACTGTGGATCCAAAGTAATGCTTGATAAAGTAATCATGGTTTAAAATCAAGTTTTAATTTGATTTTAAATTATACAAATTATAATTTGTGATTAAAGTTTCTAGGTAGCAGCTTTATGAAAGGAAATTTAAATTATCAATACAATCTGCATTTTGATAACTGACATCTTTGGCCATGTTTGCATCCACATTGCAATTTTAACACTTTTTCCTTGACAAGTCTTGCAATGATCAGTTTTTGTTCTTTGGGATTTTTTTTCACTCTGAATTCAAGAATACTATTTATGAAAATAGAAGTGCAGAATCTCATATCTGGGGTCATACACTTGAACACCAGTTGATGACACTGTGATGACACACTGCACTAATAAATAACTAAACTGACTTCTGTCCTCGCCCCAGTGCTCCACTGACAGATGAGACTAGGCAGTATATTTTCAAAGCACCATTGTACTAGTGATGCATTGGAATAGAACGCCACCAGAGAGACTTACCCCAAGTGAAATATTGTTCTGTCACAGGGTCTTAGAGATTTAAGCATCCATTTCCAAATCCAGTCCATAGATCTATTTGAAAAATAAAATCAAAGTTTTTTTAATTTATTTTTTAATCTTAATATATCAAAAAATGCAATGCATGTGTATGATAGCTGAGAGCCCATGCAGTTCAAACTCATAAATAATGTATTTTTTGGGTATTGTATACATGTGAAAAAACTAGTTTACCTTCTGGGGGAAAAAACTTAAAGTAAAGGATATACATAATAAACAACAGACCTCGGGATGTACAGAAGTAGTTGATATGAGTTTTAAGAAAAATAAACTCAGAACTACTGTGTAGTAAATGGGATACAGTGAAAACTTTTTAAAGATAACTTCTGAAACCTTTCTCCCAAAGCTCAAAGCTTGTGTTGTCAACCCTATATATCTAACGGATTCTGACCGGAGCAGAACAGAGGAGGACATGAGGAGTCATTGTGCAGGTTCAACAACAGGATGGAAATACAAAGGTTGCAAAATTCACTCTGGCTACTCCATAGCTACTTGGAGGTATACTTCTCAGAAAAGTTAGATTAAGCTAAACTTAGATAACCTTCTAACTTAATCAACTGAGCCCAAGAGTCTTAAAAGCTATGTGAGCACATACATATGTATGTAAGTTGCTCAGTTGTGTCCAACTGTTTGCGATGTTATGGACTGTAGCCCACCAGGCTCCTCCGTCCAGAGGATTTCCCAAGCAAGAATACTGGAGTGGGTTTCAATTTTCTTCTTCAGGGGATCTTTCTTACCCAGGGATCAAACTTGGGTCTCCTATATTGCAGGCAGACTCTCTACCTTCTGAGCCACTAGGGAAGCCATGGGGGAAATAAATTAGGGCTGCCCTGTCCAAATGTACAGACTGTATCTTGCTGAAAGTAGTAGGCAAAGGGACACAGGTGAGACTTGAAATCCATTTCATATCCTGCTCGCAAAGTCAGCAGCCCTACTTTGGAGGAATCAACTCAGACCACTGAGGACTCTTTTCTTCTGTCTCCAAAATGAGTAATGTTTTTTGAATTGTTTATCTATAAGGACACCTTTTTATAATTTGTACAAGGGGCCAAAGTATGCTTACAGAGTACACGGAAAAGAAGTAAATGGTCAGATGTTATTACATTGGTCATTTGATAGGCAAAAATAATTTCAATCTATTTCAGAAGGCACAACAGGCCCAGTGTAGATGCCAGGTGCTCTACAATTAGTAACACCTCAGAAGTCAGACTCCTGTACCAACTGCAAAAGGACTGGTTGGACACAGGCCATAACCTCTCTTAGAAACTTGTGTACACACTACTATATTTAAAATAGACAGTCAAGGACCTACTGTATAGGGAACTTTGCTCAATATTCTGTAATAACCTAAATGGGGAAAGCATTTGAAAAAAAATAGATACATGATAATTGAATCACTTTTCTGCACCTGCAACAAACACAACATTGTTAATCAACTATACTCCAATATAAAATAAAAACAAAACTAAAACCCTGCATCTCTGACTCTTAAACCCTGGCTCATTTTCTTGACATTAGCTTCATTATACACTTGACTTTTATTTGGTGCAATTATGGGATCCCTGCTGAGTTGGTTAATGCTCCCAAATCATAGACCCACATTTTCTCCTGCATTATTAATACCTGCACTGGTAAAACCATGGACAACATTCACCACTTTTAAGAATGGTAGAGCATGTCCTATCAAAATAACACAGACCTTATATCTGAAGACAGGTCTTAGAGTCCCTCAGCTTTGCCAAAAATTATTGGTATTTTTATCTGCATGCTAGATATTTTAGAGTTCCTAGGGGAAATGGTATGCTTTGGATAGCAAAAGGACAACTGGAAACTTATGCATATGACTACATACCAGTCAGTATGGATACATGGGTATTTTTAAAATAATATTGCTGGTAGCACAGTCTTTTTGGTATGTATGAACTGAATATCAATCATGGGTAGAACTGACCTTGTGCTTCTACCCCAAATCCTCCTATTTACAATTTACCCTCAAGTCTCTTTGCCATTCTATTAACTGCCATGTATGCTTCCTAAGCAGATTAAGCCTTGCAACTTCTAAAGTGAATAAATCCCTATTACTTCCACTATTTAAAAATCACAGTTTTTTGGCTTAGTGTAACTCATTTTCAAATATCTTACCTTGCAACTGAAAGGATACTAACATAATTTCTTATGTTCTCAATGCCTCATTTCTTCAGAAAGATACTATATCATTTATGTCTTTAATTTCTACATATTAATTGATTCCTTACCAAAAAATCAAGTTTTCCCATCATTCTAAAAATCCCTATCTTCTAGCCAGCTTCCCTTGATGTTTTTCTGCTTTTAAACATCAAAATTCTAGGACATACTCTTTATTTTGCTGTTGTTGTTGTTGTGTGTTAGTCACTCAGTTGTGTCCGACTCTTTGAGAGCCTATGAGCAGCAGCCTACCAGGCTTGTCTGTCCACGGAATTCTCCAGGAATGGCAAGCAGGTTCTTGACCACTAGCACCACTTGAGAAGCCCACTCTTTACTTTAGCTCCTCATATTTCATTTACAAATCCACTATAATATGAATTTCAACCTACTAGACTAAAAAATAGGTCCATGGTAAGATAATTACTGGTCTGCAAGGTTTCAATTGAATGGCTTATTTTCTTAACAAGTTACTTTCTACCTGCCATAGAATATTGATTCTAAGATAACATTTTTCCCTGAATCTGCTCTGTATATTTTGGTATTCTTTTATATTTGCTTTTGATATTTTCTCTTCTAATTTTATATTCTTTTTGGGGGGCATCCCATTCACAGTATTCACTCCCTATAGTATTATGGCTCTCAAATATTTATTTCCAACTCTGATTCAGTTGTGTTTTTATTGTTGTTGTTAAACTAAAAATCTACAGTTTGGGTTTCTTACTACAGATCCTTCCCAGATGCCAAGAGTTACTCAAAATGAAATACCTCTCAAACTTAAATTCACTATCATTACTACTCAAAATAAACTTGATTCTATTTCTATTCTTCCAAACAGGTTTCATGTGACCTATATCTAATTGGAATCACTTGCACTCATCTGTGTGGCATTCAAAGCTTGCAAAACAGTCTCTTTTCATGAATCCTGCAGTTCAACACATTATTCTCACCATTCATACTCACCTTGTATGGTGTACTTTTTTATTTTTTGATCATCTTAAGACTTTTCACTCTAAAATCTACATTTAACTGATTTAACATCATTTACAATGCAGTTTGGGCCACATTCATTCTCTTTTGAAATATTTCTTCATATCTTGCTCACATGTGATCTTCTTTTTTTTTTTATTGTTTTATGACATGTACATACTTTTTTTTTTTTTTTATTAGTTGGAGGCTAATTACTTCACAACATTTCAGTGGGTTTTGTCATACATTGATATGAATCAGCCATAGATTTACACGTATTCCCCATCCCGATCCCCCCTCCCACCTCCCTCTCCACCCGATTCCTCTGGGTCTTCCCAGTGCACCAGGCCCGAGCACTTGTCTCATGCATCCACCTGGGCTGGTGATCTGTTTCACCATAGATAGTATACATGCTGTTCTTTTGAAACATCCCACCCTCACCTTCTCCCACAGAGTTCAAAAGTCTGTTCTGTATTTCTGTGTCTCTTTTTCTGTTTTGCATATAGGGTTATCGTTACCATCTTTCTAAATTCCATATATATGTGTTAGTATGCTGTAATGTTCTTTATCTTTCTGGCTTACTTCACTCTGTATAATGGGCTCCAGTTTCATCCATCTCATTAGAACTGATTCAAATGAATTCTTTTTAATGGCTGAGTAATATTCCATGGTGTATATGTACCACAGCTTCCCTATCCATTCATCTGCTGATGGGCATCTAGGTTGCTTCCATGTCCTGGCTATTATAAACAGTGCTGTGATGAACATTGGGGTGCACGTGTCTCTTTCAGATCTGGTTTCCTCAGTGTGTATGCCCAGAAGTGGGATTGCTGGGTCATATGGCAGTTCTATTTCCAGTTTTTTAAGAAATCTCCACACTGTTTTCCATAGCGGCTGTACTAGTTTGCATTCCCACCAACAGTGTAAGAGGGTTCCCTTTTCTCCACACCCTCTCCAGCATTTATTGCTTGTAGACTTTTGGATAGCAGCCATCCTGACTGGCGTGTAATGGTACCTCATTGTGGTTTTGATTTGCATTTCTCTAATAATGAGTGATGTTGAGCATCTTTTCATGTGTTTGTTAGCCATCTGTATGTCTTCTTTGGAGAAATGTCTGTTTAGTTCTTTGGCCCATTTTTTGATTGGGTCATTTATTTTTCTGGAATTGAGCTGCAGGAGTTGCTTGTATATTTTTGAGATTAATCCTTTGTCTGTTTCTTCATTTGCTATTATTTTCTCCCAGTCTGAGGGCTGTCTTTTCACCTTGCTTATAGTTTCCTTTGTTGTGCAAAAGCTTTTAAGTTTCATTAGGTCCCATTTGTTTATTTTTGCTTTTATTTCCAATATTCTGGGAGGTGGGTCATAGAGGATCTTGCTGTGATTTATGTCGGAGAGTGTTTTGCCTATGTTCTCCTCTAGGAGTTTTATAGTTTCTGGTCTTACATTTAGATCTTTAATCCATTTTGAGTTTATTTTTGTGTATGGTGTTAGAAAGTGTTCTAGTTTCATTCTTTTACAAGTGGTTGACCAGTTTTCCCAGCACCACTTGTTAAAGAGGTTGTCTTTTTTCCATTGTATATCCTTGCCTCCTTTGTCAAAGATAAGGTGTCCATAGGTTCGTGGATTTATCTCTGGGCTTTCTATTCTGTTCCATTGATCTATATTTCTGTCTTTGTGCCAGTACCAACTGTCTTGATGACTGTGGCTTTGTAGTAGAGTCTGAAGTCAGGCAGGTTGATTCCTCCAGTTCCATTCTTCTTTCTCAAGATTACTTTGGCTATTCGAGGTTTTTGTATTTCCATACAAATTGTGAATTCTTTGGTCTAGTTCTGTGAAAAATACCGTTGGTAGCTTGATAGGGATTGCATTGAATCTATAGATTGCTTTGGGTAGAATAGCCATTTGACAATATTGATTCTTCCAATCCATGAACACGGTATGTTTCTCCATCTGTTTGTGTCCTCTTTGATTTCTTTCATCAGTGTTTTATAGTTTTCTATGTATAGGTCTTTTGTTTCTTTAGGTAGATATACTCCTAAGTATTTTATTCTTTTTGTTGCAATGGTGAATGGTATTGTTTCCTTAATTTCTCTTCTGTTTTTTCATTGTTAGTATATAGGAATGCAAGGGATTTCTGTGTGTTAATTTTATATCCTGCAACTTTACTATATTCATTGATTAGCTCTAGTAATTTTCTGGTAGAGTCTTTAGGGTTTTCTATGTAGAGGATCATGTCATCTGCAAACAGTGAGAGTTTCACTTCTTCTTGTGATCTTCTTAAAGATCTTTTCATATCACCTTAGAAATAATTTCTAACTTATCAGTGTTCTATATCTCTTTGCCCTACTCCCATTTCTTTAAACACGTAAAGCTTTTTTATATACTATGGTCTCATCATCTAAGCTTGTTCTTTGAGGGGTAGAGCCCATGTAACCAACTGAAAAGGATCATGTGTTGGTATATCTCTACTACCCTTGCAGAAGATTTAGAATACTTCCTCAGGCACTTTATTTACTCCTGTAACTTCAATATATTTTTCCACTTGAATTTTAACCTTTAGATTGTGTTACCTTTCTTGCACTCTTTGAAATATAAAACAAAAAAGAAAATTAGGAAACGGGGAAAATCATATATAACTAAAATTGTTAGAAGGTATTTTGATAAGTTATTTTCAACACACAGTAATAAAATAATGGAAGATGTATGCTTGCCATTTCAGAAAAGTCACATTAAAGGGAAAAGAAAAAATGAGATATATCTAATATCAAACTCAAAGGTATCACTTTTTAAATCATTGTGCAGAAGTAAATAGACCCAGAGTAAACAGAATTCAGCTTAACTTTTTGTCACTGAAATTGTATTGCACTATTTCACAGGAAAATTAGCTGCTAGAAATTCAACACATAATTTATTAACCTCACTTCTGCTTATATCTGCTATCTTATAGTGCATACCATCTATTTCTAAGAAAGTTAGGCTACCAGTTAAGATTTTTACATTCCCTAAGGAAGGGAAGAAGACATGTGGTGTTATTCAACTTAGTTTACGTATCAAAAGGTAGATATGGAAACTAAATAAAGTACCCATAGGACACCAATCACATATGAAACTTGATATATGTACTCAAACAATATATTTCCTGAATTACTTCAAACTGATCACATATGAAATAATTCTGAAGACTGGTTTTTTTTAGTTCTTATACAGATGTATTACCACAGACATTGGAAATATGCTTCCACACCTCAGACTAGTGAGACTTGTAGGTACAATTAAAGAGCTAATCAAGAAAGCATACAAAATGATTAAGAGGCTTCTACCTACTGTGCTAAACCTGCTTTTCCTACCTAATATACTTTTATTTTATTTCTGCATGAAACTCCATTTCTATATTAGCATAATCTGTGATGTCAACATTCATCAGAGGGCAGACAGAATGAAAACCACAAGCAAGAAAACTAACCAAACTGAACAAAGGAACATAGCCTTGTCTAACACAATAAAACTATGAGTCATACTGTGTAGGGATGGACGGGTCATGGTGGAGAGTTCTGACAAAATGTGGTCCACTGCAGAAGGAAATGGCAAATCACTTCAGTATTCTTGCCTTGAGAACACCATGAACAGTATGAAAAGACAAAAAAGATAGGACACTGAAAGATGAATTCCCTGGGTTGGTAGATGCCAATTATGCTACTGAGATAAGTGGAGAAATAACCCCAGAAAGAATGAAGAAATGGAGTCAAAGTGAAAACAATGCCCAGGTGTGGATGTGACTGGTGACGGAAGTAAAGTTTGATTCTGTAAGAACAATATTCCAGAGGAAACTGGAATGCTAGGTCCATGAATCAAAGCAAATTGGGAGTGCTCAAACAGAAGATGAAAAGAGTGAACATTGACTTTTCAGGAATCAGTGAACTAAAATGGACTGCAATGTGGCTGCCACTGCTGCTAAGTCGCTGCAGTCATGTCCGACTCTGTGTGACCACATAGACCGCAGCCACCAGGCCCCTCCGTCCCTGGGAATCTCCAGGCAAGAACACTGGAGTGGGTTGCCATTTCCTTCTCCAATGCATGAAAGTGAAAATTGAAATTGAAGTCACTCAGCCATATCCGACTCTTCATGACCCCATGGACTGTAGCCCACCAGGCTCCTCAGTCCATGGGATTTTCCAGGCAAGAGTACTGGAGTGGGTTGCCATTTCCTTCTCCAATGGACTGGAATGGGTGAATTTAATTCACATAACCATTATATCTACTACTGTGGGCAAGAGTCCCTTAGAAGAAATGGAGTAACCCTCAGAGTCAACAAAAGAGTCTGAAATACAGTACATGGGTGCAGTGTCAAAAATGACAGAATGATCTCTGTTCATTTCCAAGGCAAACCACTTAATATCACAGTAATTCAAGTCTGTGCCCCAACCACTAATGCCAAAGAAGCTGAAGTTGAACAGTTCTATGAAGACCTTCTAGAACTAACATGAAAAAGGACATCATTTACATCATGGGGGTTGGAACGCAAATATAAGAAGTTAAGAGATACCTGGAGAAACAGGCAAGTTTGGTCTTGGAGTACAAAATGAAGCAGGGCAAAGGCTAATGGATCTTTGCCAAGAGAATGCACTGGGCATAGCAAACACCTTCTTCCAACAACACAACAGACGAGTCTACACATCGACATCACTAGATGGTCAATACCAAAATCAGATAGATTATAGTCTATGCAGCCAAAGATGGAGAAGCTCTACACAGTAGGCAAAAACAAGATCAGGAGCTGACTGTGACTCAGATCATGAACTCCTTGTTGCAAAATTCCGACCTAAATTGAAGAAAGTAGGGAAAATCACTAGACCATTCAGGTATGACCTAAATCAAAACCCTTACAATTATATAGTGTAAGTTACAAACAGATTTAAGGGATTAGATCTGATAGACAGAGTGCGTGAAGGATGATGGGCTGAGGTTCGTGACATGGTACAAGAGGCAGGGCTCAAGACCATCCCCAAGAAAAAGAAGCCCAAAAAGGCAAAATGGTTGTCTAAGAAGGCCTCAAAAATAGCTGAGAAAAGAGGAGAAGCGAAAGGCGAAGGAGAAAAAGAAAGATATACCCATCTGAATGCGGGGTTCCAAAGAATAGCAAGGAGAGACAAGAAAGCCTTCCTCAGTGATCAATGCAAAGAATTAGAGGAAAACAAAAGGAAAAACTAGAGATCCCTTCAAGAATAGAGATACTAAGGGAAAATTTCATGCAAAGATGGACACAATAAAGCACGGAAATGGTAGGGACCTAACAGAAGCAGAAGATATTAAGAAGAGATGGTGGGAATACACAGAAAAACCATACAAAAAAAAAAAAAAAAAGATCTTAATGACCCAAATACCCACAATGGTATGATCACTCACCTGGAGCCAGACATCCTGGAGTCCATAGTCAGGTGGGTCTGAGGAAGTATCAATATGAACAAAGCTAGTGGAGGTGATGGCATTCCAATTGAGCTATTTCTAGCCCTGAAAGACGATGCTGTTAAAGGGTTCCACTCAATATGACAGCAAATTTGGAAAACTCAGCAGTGGCCACAGGACTGGAAAAGGTCAGCTTTCCTTCCAATCCCAAAGAATGCTCAAACTACAACACAATTGCACTCATCTCATATGCTAGCAAAGTAATGCTGAAAATTCTCCAAGTGAGGCTTCTTCAGTACATGAACTGAGAACTTCCAGATGTTCAAACTGGATTTACAAAAGGCAGAGGAACCAGAGATCAAATTGCCGACATCCATTGGATCATAGAAAAGACAAAAGAGTTCCAGAAAAATATCTATTTCTGCTTTACTGACTACGCCAAAGCCTTTGACCATGTGCATCACAACAAACTGTGGAAAATTCTTGGAGATTGGACTATCAGACCACCTTACCTGCCTCCTTTGAAAACTGTGTGCAGGTCAGGAAGCAACAGTTAGAACTGGACATGGAAAAATGTAGGTTCCAAATTGGAAAAGGAGTACATCAAGGCTGTATATTGTCAGCCAGCTTATTTAACTTATATACAGAGTACATCATGAGAAACCCCGGGCTGGATCAAGCACCAGAAGGAATCAAGATTGCTGGGAGAAATATCATTAACCTCAGATATGCAGATGACACCACCTTTATGGCAGAAAGTGAAGAACTGAAGAGCATCGTGATGAAAGTGAGAGGAGAGAGAAAAAGTTGACTTTAAACTCAACATTCACAAAACTAAGATCATGGCTTTTGATCCCATCACTTCATGGCAAACATATGGGGAAAAAGTGGAAACAGTGACAGATTTTATCTTGGGGGGCTCCAAAATCACTGAAGATGGTGATTGCAGCCATGAAATTAAAAGACACTTACTCCTTGGAAGGAAAGTTGTGACCAACCCAGACAGCATATTAAAAAGTACAGACATTACTTTGTCAACAAAGGTCCATCTAGTCAAGGCTATGGGTTTTCCAGTGGCCATGTATGGATGTGAGAGTTGGACTATAAAGAAAGTTGAGTGCCGAAGGATTGATGCTTTTGAACTGTGGTGTTGGAGAAGACTCTTGAGAGTCCCTTGGACTGCAAGGAGACCCAACCAGTCGATCCCAAAGGAGATCAGTTCTGAATATTCACTGGAAGGACTGATGCTGAAGCAGAAACTCCAATACTTTGGCCACCTGATGTGAAGAACTTTTGAAAAGACCATGATGCTGGGAAAGATTGAAGGCAGGAGGAGAAGGGGATAGCAGGGTGAGATGGTTGGATGGCATCACCAACTCGATGGAATGAGTGTGAGCAAGCTCCGGGCATTTATTACGGACAGGGAGGCCTGGCGAGCTGTGGTTCATGGGGTTGCAAAGAGTCGGACATGACTGAGTCACTGAACTGAACTGAACTTCATAATTAGTGACACCGAGCATCTTTTCATATGTCTTTTGGCAATATATTTGTCTTGTATGATGAATTGTTTATTTAAATTTTCTGCACAGTTTTTGGTTAATCTGTTTGCCTTTTTTTTTTTTTTTTAAATATTGAGCTGTACGAGCTATTTGTGTATTTTGGACATTAATCCCTTATTGGTCACATTGTTTGCAAATAATTTCTTGCACATTATATGCTGTCTTTCATTTTGTCTATGGTTTCCTTTGCTATGCAAAAGCTTTAAGTTTAATTAGGTCTCAATTGTTTATTTTTGTTTTTATTTCCATTACTCTAGGAGATGTATCCAAAAAGACATTTTTGTGATCTATGTTAAGGAGTGTTCTGTGTATGTTTTCCTTCTAGGAGTTTTATAGGATCCATTATCACATTTAGGTTTTTAACCCATTTTGAGTTTATTTTTGCTTATGGTGTTGAAGAGTGTTCTAATTTTATTCCTCTACATGTAGCCATTAAGTTTTTCCAGCATCACTTACTGAAGAGATGTCTTTTTTCCATTGTATTTAATATATTCTTGCCTCTTTGATTGTAGATTAAGTGACCATAGGTTCATGGGTTTATTTCTGGGCTTCCTATCTTGCTCCATTGATCTATATGTCTGCTTTGTGAGTTAACAACTACCCTTCAGAAACTATTCCCAAAAATTGCAGATGAATACTTCCAAAATAATTCTATGAGGCCACCATTATCCTGATACCAAAACCAGACAAATAGACTACAGAAAAGAAAATTACAGACCAATATCACTGAACAGAGACACAAAAATCCTCAACAAAAATACCAGCAAAATATCATACACCGTGATCAAGTGGGATTTATCCCACATATGCAAGGATTTTTCAATATCCACAAATCAATCACTATGATAAACCACATTAACAAACTGAATAATAAAATCCATATGATCATCTCAATAAATGCTGAAAAAGCATTTGAAAAAAATTATTATTGATTTATGATAATAAATCTCCAGAAAGTGGGTATAGAGGAAACCTTCCTCAATATAATAAAGGCCATATACAACAATACCACAGCTAACATCATATTTCATTGTAAGAAAGCTGAGTGCATTCCTTCTCAGATCAGGAATGAGACAAGAATGCCCTCTCTTTTTTGAAAGACCTAGCCACAGCAATCAAAGAAGAGTAAATAACATGACTCTAGATTGGAAAAGAAGAAGTAAAACTTTCACTATTTGCAGATGACATTATACTATACATTAAAAAAAAAAAAAAAAAACCCTAAAAACACTTCCAGAAAACTGCAAGAACCCATCAATGAACTTGGCAAAGTTATACAATACAAAATTAATACACAGAATCTGTTTCATTTCCATACACTAATAATGAAACACCAGAAAGAGAAATTTTAGGAAACAATTTCATTTGCCATTGAATGAAAAAAGAATAAAATACCTAGGAGTAAACCTATGTAATGAGACAAAGACCTGCACTCCAAAAATTATAAGATGCTGATGGAAGAAACTGAAAATTACACAAATAGATGGAAAGATATACTAAAAGTTTGTTCTTGTATTTGAAGAATCAATGTTGTTAAAATGACTGTACTAACAGAGGCAATCTATAGAGTCAATACAATCCTTATTAAATTATCAATGGCATTTTTCACAATACTAGAACAAAAACATTTTAACTTTGTATGGAAACATGAAAGATCCTGAACAGCCAAAGCAATCTTGAGAAAGAAAAATGCAGCTAGAAGAATCAGGCTCCCTGACTTTAGACAATACTAAAATCTATAGGTATCAAAACAGGATGATTCTGGGACAGATATATCTTCATTGCTTGCTACACTGCCACTGTCTGTTCACTATTCTTTGTAAGAAAGTAATGGAAAAGGGACAAAGACAGCTTGACAATAACGATCCGCCTAGCTTGACTAAATCTTCGGTAGAATTCTTCTTGTGTACAGACCCCTGGTTCCCTTTTTGCAGAACATTTACTTTAGAAAACTTTCAAATAAAAATATTTTCCTGCCCTATTGAGATCTTCAGTTCACTTCAGTTCAGTCACTCAGTCATGTCTGAATCTTTGCGACCCCATGAACCACAGCACGCCAGGACTCCCTGTCCATCACCAAATCCCACAGCTCACCCAAACCCATGTTCATTGAGTCGGTGATGCCATCCAACCATCTCATCCTCTGTCGTCCCCATCTCCTCCTGCCCTCAATCTTTCCCAGCATCAGGGTCTTTTCAAATGAGCCAGCTCTTCGCATCAGGTGGCCAAAGTATCAGAGCCTCAGCTTCAATATCAGTCCTTCCAATGAACACCCAGGACTGATCTCCTTTAGGATGGACTGGTTGGCTCTCCTTCCAGCCCAAGGGACTCTCAAGAGTCTTCTCCAACACCACAGTTCAAAAGCATCAATTCTTTGACACTCAGCTTTCTTTAGTCCAACTCTCACATCCATACATGACCACTGGAAAAACCATAGCCTTGACTAGACGGACCTTTGTTGGCAAAGTAATGTCTCTGCTTTTTAATATACTGTCATATTAAAGTTGGTCATAACTTTCCTTCCAAGGAGTAAGTGTCTTTTAATTCCATGGCTGCAGTCACCATCTGCAGTGATTTTGGAGCCCAGAAAAATAATGTCTGACACTGTTTCCACTGTTTCCCCATCTATTTCCCATGGAGTGATGGGACCAGATGCCATGATCTTAGTTTTCTGAATGTTGAGCTTTAACCCAACGTTTTCACTCTCCTCTTTCACTTTCATCAAGAGGCTTTTTAGTTCTTCTTTGCTTTCTGCCATAAGTGTGGTGTTATCTGAGGTTATTAATATTTCTGCTGGAAATTTTGATTCCAGCTTGTGCTTCTTCCAGTCCAGCATTTCTCATGATGCATATAAGTTAAATATGCATCTCATGATGCATATAAGTTAAATAAGCTGGCTGACAATATACAGCCTTGACGTACTCCTTTTCCTATTTGGAAGCAGGCTGTTGTTCCATATCCAGTTCTAAACTGTTGCTTCTTGACGTGAATATGGGTTTCTCAAGAGGCAGGTCAGGTGGTCTGGTATTCCCATCTCTTTCAGAATTTCCACAGTTTATTGTGATCCACACAGTCAAAGGCTTTGCCATAGTCAGTAAAGCAGAAGTAGATGTTTTTCTGGAACTCTCTGCTTTTTTGATGACCCAGAGGATGTTGGCACTTTGATCTCTCATTTCTCTGCCTTTTCTAAAACCAGCTTGAACATCTGGAAGTTCACAGTTCACGTTTTGCTGAAGCCTGGCTTGGAAAATTTTGAGCATTAGTTTTACAGTGTGTGAGATGAGTGCACTTGTGTTGTAGTTTGAGCTTCTTTGGCATTGCCTTTCTTTGGGATTGGAATGAAAACTGACCTTTTCCAGTCCTGTGGCCACTGCTGAGTTTTCCAAATTTGCTGACATAATGAGTGCAGCACTTTCACAGCATAATCTTTCAGGATTTGAAATAGCTCAACTGGAATTCCATCACCTCCACTAGCTTTGTTCGTAGTGATGCTTCCTAAGGTCCACTTGACTTCACATTCCAGAATATCTGGCTCTAGATTAGTGAACACACTGTCGTGATTATCTGGGTCATGAAGATCATTTTTATACAGTTCTTCTTAATATATTCTGCTTCTGTTAGGTCCATACCATTCCTGTCCTTTATTGAGCCCATCTTTGCATGAAATGTTCCCTTGGTATCTTGAATTTTCTAGAAGAGATCTCTAATCTTTCCCATTCTATCTTTTAAAAAGCTTCTTGCCACTTTTACATGTGAGGACTACTTTTCTCCAGGACCTGGAAGTCATACCTTTGAGATGTAATCGATAACAAATATGACACCCCTATCTCCCAGTTTCTGTGTGAATGTAGATTCCTAATACAGATGGCCTAACCACCTTGACCAATTTCCCCTCTACGATCCTTCAACACCTCTCCACTAGATCACCATATCTGTCCAAAATTCTCCCTCCTTGAAAATTTTCTCACTTCTTGCCTCAGAAGACATGAGCTTAATCTCTTTTCTCTATTGCAGTAGTCTTCCCTGCCTGTTTAACTCTACCAGGAGCATAAGACAGAAAAATCCCTCTCCTTAGGGAGTTTATATCTTAATTGGCAGACACAGTAAAAAGTAAATCAGCACACAGAATAATTTCATATTTTTATAATGTTATGAAGAAACCAAGAGTAAAAGAAGTCTTGGCCCAAAAATAAAATGGATAGGTCAGCCTAATATGATAAGTAGGATATGAGTAGGATGTGATTCGTAAAGGGATATTTTGAAATTGTGGTAGAGGAACCCAACAAAAAGTGCAGAACTTGGAGTTACTAGCAGCTGTGCAGTAATAAATTTCAGCCCCCAAGAACAAAAGTAGGAGTGGTAATTAGAATCCAGGAGAGAGAGGGGAGGAGAGCGTTCTGTCAACAATAATCTTGTGTGAAGGACACAGCCAGCCTTCTTAGAAAATCACAGCTCAGAAATAGATATCCAGATTTTACTCTCCAACCTATCTCCCATCTTCTGCCACGATCTGGATTGGTCAAACTCAATAGGAAGTCTGAAGTCCTTAAAGCCCTGTTCAAATACTTTATACAGTTGAACCAACAATATTTATTTTGTATAATTTATTTAACTCAAAATACACTATTATAATACTTTTATCTCATTTCAAGTGTGTGCTTAGTCACTCAGTTGTGTCTGACTCTTTGAGACCCCATGGACAGCAGCCTGCCAGACTCCTCCATCCATGTAATTTTCCGACAAGGATACTGCAGTGGGTTACCATTTCCTACTCCAAGGGATCTTCCTGACCCAGGGAATGAACCCTTCTCTTATGTTTCCTCTGGCAGGCAGATTCTTTACCACTGTGCCACCTGGGAAACCCATATCATTTCAAGTATATGTTATTAATTTGCTCACATTTCTCTGAGGTTATGTCACTTGACATAAAAGTTAGGGGAGAGATGTCCGTTTACTTACTAAATGCAAGTCAATCTATTAATATATAAAAAATATTCCTTATCATAAAAGTCATAAACATAATGTTTGGGCACTATCTAGAAAGGTGATCGTATGGATATTAGACTATGCTCCTGAATCTACAATACATGGGAGAAGAACTTTGTGACTTTCGAGGAATAAAAATTCCTGAGACAGACGTAATGTTATGCTTCCTTTCCATGAATCAAAATGGATTGGAGTGTTGAATGAAGAAAATTAATGCCACAAACAATAATACTGAGTGTAAAAATGATATCCTTTGGATTATAAGGCAAAATACTTTCAACTTGATTCCACAGATAGAGTGCTATGTGCTGTTCTAAGTAGCTTCAGTCACGTCTGACCCTTTGTGACCCCATGACTGTAGCCTGCAAGGCTCCTCTGTCCATGGGGTTCTTCAGGCAAGAATACTGGAGTGGGCTGCCATACAGTAGATAGTGGAGTGTTATTAAAATCTTTTGAAAAAACAAATTGACTATATGTTTGTGTGTGTGTGTTTGTGTCTACGTGTGTGTGTGAACATGTATTATACTTATAAAACCAGTAGTGGCATCCAGGGTAAACTTGAGAACAGATGGATTGGGTAGGAGACTACACTAATAGTCCAACTGAAAATTACTCTTGGTCATCATGAACTTTCTGTAAATATCTAAGTCAGTCTTGCATATTTTAATTCGCTATATCAGTAAAGTCTGGAATTTCCCACCAACTTTAAATAATATCTATGGGGTCACAAAGTTGGGACACAACTGAGCAACTGAGCATGCCTATTCAATAAAAATGTAGGCCCTAACCTCTCCTCAGGGCTGCTAACTTGAGTATCAAACTGTTTATTTTGTCTGAAAAGTGGAAGTTGCTCAGTCGTGTCCAACTCTTTGCGACCCCATGGACTTTAGTCCATGGAATTCTCCAGGCCAGAATACTGGAGTGGGTAGCCTATCCCTTCTCCAGCAGATCTTCCTGACCTAGGAATTGAACTGGGGTCTCCTGAATTGCAGGCGGATTCTTTACCAACTGAGCTATCAGGGAAGTCCTTATTTTGTCTACTTAGCTCTTTTGTAACATATCCAACTATACACATGCAAATGAGCACTCAATCCCTATGGCTGGCCTACTAATTCCTATGGCTGGCCTACGCCCATATTGAAACTTCCTCAACCCCACTGACTTTATGTTCACCAACATAACCCACAAATGTATCCTTTGCTTGGAATGTGCTTTCAATTTGTCCCCTTTGATTGATATTTTTAAGACATGACTCAAATATCATTTTCACCAAAGCCTCTACAGTAGTGTTAAGTACAGTATCTTTGTGATATCTCACTAATTTTCTATGTTCCTGCTTATCATTGCTTTTTCAAGGCATATCATAATCAAATTGCTTAAAAGCAATAAGGAGAAGATCTTAAAAGCAGCCAGAGAAAAAAGATATTTCATAGAGAGACAAAGAATAACAGCAGACTTTTCATCAGAAACTATGTATGTTAATAAAATATGTAAAATATTTTTTTTCATTTTGCTTTATTTTGTTTTTAATTAGGGACTGTTAAGAGTTCTCATTTTGTGTCTAATGAGTATGAGAGTCATTGCAAATCAGCATGTCCACAGCATTCTGCAAGACAATCTCCTAAGTTTCTGTGAAAAAAATATCCCTATGACAAGTTTAAATGGAGCACTCATTAATCGGTCCTGCTGAAACTGGGCCCCAGAGGATAGCAACGATGTATTCTCCAGGGTTTCCCAAGCAAGCCAATGAACTGCACATACTCAATAGAGAATATCCCAAAGTGATAAAACAGGATCAGGCTCATGCAGGGATGACCAGACTCTGGCACTCCTCCCAGAGGGCACTGCTGGTCCCAGCTACTGGAAATGGGAAAAGTTAAATAAGAGATTTCAAAGAGTAAAGGTACCTCCAGGAACATTGTTCCTGTTTACCCTTATTTAAGGACAAGACTATCAAGTGACTATTATCAAACCAATTCACACCACTGACTTACGTACATGTTTGTAATCATACGACAATAAAACTACATTTAAATAGATGATATATAGATCAATAAACGCAAAGGTAGGGAAAATGAGAGATAGAGGGAAGATGTTTTAGAACTTATGAGTAAGATATTATTTTCCTTGCATTCCTAATATCAGCTTTTCTTCTCAGAGTTAATAGCTAGACCATTATTAACACATTATGGAATAAAGTGCTTTAAAAACATACTTGTCAAAGTGAAAAATTATGTGGAAATAAATCCACAATTTGAACATAATATAGGAAAAAATTAAAGGTGCAGGAAGAAATGTGAACTGTGAATATGCTTTTAATAGTTAATTGTTTCATTTTTTACATAAATTCTTATTTTTCTCAGATTTATCCAAAACAGATTTAAACAAAACAAACAAAAACATTCTTTTATCTACCTTGCTATTTTATTGGGTACACTGAAAAACCTTTGATTTAAGAGATACCATATAATAAATGTTAGGCAGGAAGTTAGGCATGAGCAATGAGGGGTGGCCTAGATTCAAGCTAATCTCTAAATCCCACCCTAGAAAGGACCCAAGAGAGCTCACAAATATGCTACAAAATAAGTATACGGACTTCAATTCTAGCACCCTTGATGCACAGCTGTGTCCTCAAGTGACTTTAGGCAGCCAGGAGCCTATTAAGTGTTCATAAATATTCTATACATATATCTGATTATAACAGACTGAATTATGGGGAAGATATGCACAATAGAGCCTGTTGCTGTGTAACTTGCAACCGTCAATCAAAACTGTCAGTCCACGCCTGCCTAGATGAATATGTAAAAGCCATGTCTTGAAAACCCTGTATTTTATCATCAGGCAGCAGTGCCTCTCCCGGGTTGGCCCACCTCTCCCTTGAGGTGTTCTTTCTGTTCTTTCTTCAATAAACGTGTTTTTGCCACAGGTAAGACCTCAGATTATTCTTTGTGTCTTTACCAAAAACTGAGGCCCACAAGGAAGGCTCCTCTTCTACTCTCCCTATCTGGTTAACAAGAAAAATTTAAGACCTAGAGTAGCAAGTGTACAGAGAAGGCAGTGGCACCCCACTCCAGTCCTCTTGCCTGGAAAAGCCCATGGACGGAGGAGCCTGGTGGGCTGTGGTCCATGGGGTCAAAGAGTCGGACATGACTGAGTGACTTCACTTTCACTTTTCACTTTCAAGCATTGGAGAAGGAAATGGCAACCCACTCCAGTGTTCTTGCCTGGAGAATCCCAGGGACGGGGGAGCCTGGTGGGCTGCCGTCTATGGGGTCACACAGAGTCGGACACGACTGATGTGACTTAGCAGCAGCAGCAGCAGCAGCAAGTGTAAGACAAGAACACCTTGATCTTAGCAGTTTTTGTCAGATAGTTTGTTAGACACACATGGTCTCTCTTCTGACGTATTGAATTGATTGTTCCATTTCCTCAGCTCTGATTGCATATAAGTCACTATATTCAGCCATCTCAACTATTAGGTATGATGGTACCCAGGTCTCTATCCAGATCAAGGAGAAAAAAGGCATCAACAATTGACATTTTTGTGCTCGTAGAAAGCATGGCTTGAAGACCTAAAACGATACCCATAATAATCATTGCCTCTGAGAATTGCTATTCTTCCAGCAGTATACAGACTACCCATAATAATCATTGCCTCTGAGAATTGCTGTTCTTCTAGCAGTATACAGTACTGGTTGTATGACTATTTTAATCCATAATGTCCTCAATTGTCATTTGATCATTTGGGAGGGTAGATATTATTGTCTTTTTCAAAATGTTATACATTACCTGGAGAAAAGACTTGGTCTCTAACTGGTCACCTTAAAAGAGAATAAAAGAAAAAAACAAAAAAAAACAAAACAAAAAAGTAGGTCATGTTCACACATTTGCCCTTAACCCAACTGAAGTTGGGTTACCACACAGTAGTGTAGTAAATTTTAAAGCTAAAAGTATGGTTACAAAACACTTAGGCATACTTCCATTTATAAATTATGAAAAAAAATTTTCTGTTTCACAGAGAAACGTTCCTAGATTACTTTTGATTTGAGTGAAGGAAAACTATAATATTCATTGCAGTGACTTTCTCTGCTCAGTAGTGCTTACACACGTGTCTCAAACCCAAAATTACTTACATTTTACAAGACTCCTGGAACAACTGCCTGAGCAGTTATTAAATGAAAAACAAAAACATTTGGCAATAACTGAAGTTGCCAAATATTAAAAAAAAAACACAGAGTTCAAAAGTCTGTTCTGTATTTCTGTGTCTCTTTTTCTGTTTTGCATATAGGGTTATCGTTACCATCTTTCTAAATTCCATATATATGTGTTAGTATGCTGTAATGTTCTTTATCTTTCTGGCTTACTTCACTCTGTATAAGGGGCTCCAGTTTCATCCATCTCATTAGGACTGGTTCAAATGAATTCTTTTTAACAGCTGAGTAATATTCCATGGTGTATATGTACCACAGCTTCCTTATCCATTCATCTGAACTCTGTGGGAGAATGTGAGGGTGGGATATTTCAAAAGAACAGCATGTATACTATCTATGGTGAAACAGATCACCAGCCCAGGTGGGATGCATGAGACAAGTGCTCGGGCCTGGTGCACTGGGAAGACCCAGAGGAATCGGGTGGAGAGGGAGGTGGGAGGGGGGATCGGGATGGGGAATACGTGTAAATCTATGGCTGATTCATATCAATGTATGACAAAACCCACTGAAATGTTGTGAAGTAATTAGCCTCCAACTAATAAAAAAAAAAAAAAAAAAAAAACAAGTTTGACTTAAACCACCCAATTCAGATGAAATAAAGACTATGTGAACTGTTAATATTAGGCATATAAAATTTAAGTCAACCTCATTAAGCATACAATTATATATATATATATATATATTAGAAATATATGCATTAAAGGTATATATATCTTTGAAGAATTCAATTGCAGTGACCTAATGAAAAATCAGGCCCCTAATTATTTCACTTTTTCTTCAAAAGTCCCTCATACCCCAACATGCACTTCAATATTTTGTCTTTCAAAAAACACTAGAAAAATTTCCCTATCCTACAGAGGAGTAAGTTTTGATTTGTCCTTCCCAAATCCTTAACATCTGCACTTTAGTTCTGTGGATTTCTGAGTCTGCATAGTGCTGAATAAAAGTACATCTACCACAACACAACATTTAAGAACACTGGCAGTCAGTACACACTATTTAGCAATTCAACATGTATAATATTTTAAGCTATTAAGCTACTATTATATGCTGATAACTCTGCTTAACACTAGAGTTAGAAAAGAAGTAAGCAACATAGACCTGTTTAATGCAATCACAATCACATTACGGGAGATGAAAGGTAAAAGGAAATATGAAGTAATTACATATGTAATGTTTATTTATATGGTAATACAGGAGAAGCACTGAATATGTAAATCCCAAACCTATTCCAGTTTTCAGAGTTTAAATGAATCACAGACCTAATGTATCCATATTTTGCATTCCTTGGTAGGTCATTAGCAAGACTTATATTTATTAAAACAAAGATGACAAAAAAACAAACTGTGTCTATTTTTTGAAAACTTCTAATTTACATAGTGTCACTATGTTTCTCTCCATATATTAGCCCTATTTCTATTTTATTTACTTGAAGCTTCTGACAATGCTATTTAAACCCAAATATATAATGTTTCTAAAGCAAAGTCCTAAACTGATAGGAAGATGATTTTTTTTAATCCCATCTATCCCTCACTACCCCACAGTCATATGATCTATAATGAGAAAGTGATATGAATATTCCTGGAGATATTTTACTTGATGTGGTATTATAGTCAGTATCTTTTAATCAGATTAAGAAGTGAAAGGAAAAGCACACTTAACAACAAACTGGAATGGAAACAGAATTAATGTTTATACTTTTAAAGTGTAACTCACACTCTACCCCCTAAAAGTATATCAAAGCAGATTTAAATCTGAGAGATATTTATAAAGGACTTTTAAAATTAGCTGGTAAAGAAAGCTGGAGTGAAAAATGTGAAAGCATCCGCATGTCACTGAATTGTCTTTCATAAATTACAAAACATACCATGAAGACAACATTGTCCCCATATATTGTTACAACACATTCGCTTGTTTTCAGAAAAACAATACATGCACAGCCTTGAGAGTGAATATTTGGCTTAGAGTTACTAAAAACATCACACCTGCCTAGGACCACATAGCCAGCAGAGATTAAAATGACTAATTCTGAATTCCATAAAGTGTTCTTCAGTTCAGTTCAGTTCAGTCGCTCAGTCGTGTCCGACTCTTTGTGATCCCATGAATCGCAGCACGCCAGGCATCCCTGTCCATCACCAACTCCCAGAGTTTACCCAAACTCATGTCCATCAAGTCGGTGATACCATCCAGCCATCTCATCCTCTGACATCCCCTTCCCCTCCTGCCCCCAATTGCTCCCAGCATCAGGGTCTTTTCCAATGAGTCAGCTCTTCACATGAGGTGGCCAACATATTGGAGTTTCAGTTTCAGCATCTGTCCTTCCAATGCACACCCAGGACTGATCTCCTTTAGGATGGTCTGGTTGGATTTCCTTGCAGTCCAAGGGACTCTCAAGAGTCTTCTCCAACACCACAGTTCAAAAGCATCAAATTTTCAGCGCTCATCTTTCTTCACAGTCCAACTCTCACATCCATACATGACCACTGGAAAAACCATAGCCTTGATCAGATGGACGTTTGTTGGCAAAGTAATGTCTCTGCTTTTTTAATATGGTATCTAAATTGGTCACAACTTTCCTTCCAAGGAGTAAGCATCTTTTAATTTCATGGCTGCAATCACCATCTGCAGTGATTTTGGAGCCCAAAAAATAAAGTCTGACACTGTTTCCACTGTTACCCCATCTATTTCCCATGAAGTGATGGGACCAGATGCCATGATCTTAGTTTTCTGAATGTTGAGCTTTAAGCCAACTTTTTCACTGTCTTCTTTCACTTTCATCAAGAGGCTTTTTAGTTCCTCTTCACTTTCTGCCAAAAGGGTGGTGTCATCTGCATATCTGAGGTTATTGATATTTCTCCCGGCAATCTTGATTCCAGATTGTGCTTCTTCCAGCCCAGTGTTTCTCATGATGTACTCTGCAAAGAAGTTAAATAAGCAGGGTGACAATATACAGCCTTGACGTACTCCTTTTCCTGTTTGGAACCAGTCTATTGTCCCATGTCCAGTTCTAACTATTGCTTCCTGACCTGCATACAGGTTTCTCAAGAGGCAGGTCAGGTGGTCTGGTATTCCCATCTCTTTCAGAATTTTCCACAGGTTGTTGTGTTCCACACAGTCAAAGGCTTTGGCATAGTCAATAAAGCAGAAGTAGATGTTTTCCTGGAAATCTCTTGCTTTTCTGATGATCCAGTGGATGTTGGTAATTTGATCTCTGGTTCCTCTGCCTTTTCTAAAACCAGCTTGAACATCTGGAAGTTCTCGGTTCATATATTGCTGAAGCCTGGCTTGCAGAATTTTGATCATTACTTTGCTAGCGTATGAGATGAGTGCACTTGTGTTGTAGTTTGAGCTTCTTTGGTATTGCCTTTCTTTGCGATTGGAATGAAAACTGACCTTTTCCAGTCCTGTGGCCACTGCTGAGTTTTCCAAATTTGCTGACATATTGAGTGCAGCACTTTCACAGCATCATCTTTCAGGATTTGAAATAGCTCAATTGCAATTCCATCACCTCCACTAGCTTTGTTCGTAGTGATGCTTTCTAAGGCCCACTTGACTTCATATTCCAGGATGTCTAGCTCTAAGTGAGTGCACACACCATTGTGATTATCTGGGTTGTGAAGATCTTTTTTGTACAGTTCTTTTGTGTATTCTTGCCACCTCTTCTTAATATCTTCTGCTTCTGTTAGGTCCATACTGTTTCTGTCCTTTATCAAACCCATCTTTGCCTGAAATGTTCCCTTGGTATCTCTAATTTTCTTGAAGAGATCTCTAGTCTTTTACATTCTGTTGCTTTCCTCTATTTCTTTGCATTGATTGCTGAGGAAGGTTTTCTTATCTCTCCTTTCTATTCTTTGGAACTCTGCATTCAAATAGGAATATCTTTCCTTTTCTCCTTTGTTTTTCACTTCTTTTCTTTTCACAGCTATTTTTAAGGCCTCCTCAGACAACCATTTTGCCGTTTTGCATTTCTTTTCCACGTGGATGGTCTTGATCCCTGTCACCTGTACAATGTCACAAACCTCTGTCCATAGTTCATCAGGCACTCTGTCTATCAGATCTAGTCCCTTAAATCTATTTCTCACTTCCACTGTATAGTCATATATGTCATACCTGAATGGTCTAGAAATGTCATATTCCAAAGCAACAAGTAATAACATTTTTCTTTATATTAAAATATTTTATTTCTATTTTCCATAATAGCAAAAATAGAGCCACACATTAATGACACTGTTAAACGTATCACTGTTTCTAGAATTTTTTTCCTATAATATTTAGGTGTTAAATTTAACTCCTCTGATACAAGAAGGTGATATGCTGAATATTTGAGAAGTTTAGCATTAGAAAACTATGTAGCTTATATTAATTAGTGTGTATGTTTGTTATGCCCTCTACTGAGATTCTGTGAGTGTTAATATTTGGGTAGGAGGAAAGAGCTAACACAATCAGGTAATACCTAGAATTCCAATAATATACATCCCAATATAATATATTCTGTGTCTGTGGCTATTTCTGTCTTTGTAATTAAACTAAATTAAAGGACAGAGAGGGGCTTCCCTTATAGCTCAGTCAGTAAGAATCCTCCTGCAATGCAGGAGGCCAGAGTTTGATTCCTGGGTCAGGAAGATCCCCTGGGGAAGAAAATGGCAACCCCCTCCAGTACTCTTGCCTGGAAAAGCATTGACAGAGAGCCTGGTGGGCTACAGACCATGGGGTCACAAGAGTCGGACATGACCTAGTGACTAAACCACCACCATCACCACCACCACCAAGGGACAGAGATGGATCTTAAAACCTGTAGGGTGGGACGTTAAATGAACTTCATTTCCAGAGAAACATAAAGCAAGCTTGAAAATGGGCACTCCAAGGGAATTCATGACAGGCTTTCCTTGCCAGATGTCAGCATCCCTCATGAACAAAATAATCCAAAAGAATCCCCAGCTAAACGTTTTTGTCTACATGGATGATTCCAGCATGAACTTCCAGGATGATTCACAGATACCAGGTGGTCCTACAAAATGGAAGAAATCTCATGGATGCACCTCATTCACCCTCACCCACACACAGTATGAGGAGTTGGAGGCTCTTTTTAGCTGTATAATGTTTCTAGATAAAATCCCCCATAGAGAACTTGCTTTAAAACTCAACCGACTGGAGTCAACAGTAAAGATTTGCTTCAAGAACCGGTGGATCAAAATGATGAAGCAGCCACAATCACTAAAGCCAGCAAACCAGGTCCTACCAGCTAAGAATGTACCCACAGCATCAGCCAGTTCTCATTCTTTTCTCCCTGGAGTTTCAGATTCCTGTAACTCCCTCTCACGTCAGCCCTCAGACCCTTTCCACTGAGTAGAGGACTCTGTCATTACTGAGAAGCCTATAAGTGCTGTCCAAATGCAAGATCCTTAACTGGAGAGGCTAGTGGCCTCAGTTCCTGCTTCAGTATGGCAAGCTGGAGCTTTGCAATCTACAGTCCAGAAACAGCCTGGAGCTCCAGAACCCCCTCCATTACAGTGCACTTTAGATTTCTCTGATCAAAGCACTAATAAATATCAGACAATATAGGAAAAGAAGAAAAACAAACTGTATGGTGGGATATTTCCCAAGAATACACACTTGCTTTCTGGTTTATGCTAGAACTTTATCAGGCTCATCAAAGAGTGATGGAAATCCACCTCTCCAGCTCTTAAACACTGAACGTGAAAGTGAACGTTGCTCAGTCGTGTCCAACTCTTTGCAGCCCCATGAACTATACAATCCATGGAATTCTCCAGGCCAGAATACTGGACTGGGTAGCCTATCCCTTCTCCAAGGGATCTTCCCAACCCAGGAATCAAACCGGAGTTTCCTTCATTGCAGGTGAATTCTTTACCAACTGAGCTATGAGGGAAGCCCTGAAACACTGAAAATATGAGTTAAATTAAAAATATACTTAGAAGCTATGGAAAGAAATGTTTGAAAGAGAAGGAGAAGAAGAAGGAGACAGAAAGGAATCATTTATACTCTTCGCCATTTGTGAGAATTTGATTACCTTTTTTTTTGCAGGGGGGGGGAGAGGGAGCAAATGATATCTTTGCAGTAAATTCTGGGATCATTGATCAACTTTAAACATACACTACTTTTTTAACCAACTATCACTCTCCTAGACTCTGTCCTACAAACATCCCTCCATATCTGTATACCAATAGGTGCACTTGTACAAATGATATTTATATAAACATTAACTCAGGAATTAGTTGGACAAACAAAACCTGAAAATGATCCTAGTGACCAACAATAGGGAACTAGTGATAGCTTACAGTGAACAGTGTTGGATTTGTGATCTCCGAGGAAGAAGATTTCTCTTTGGGACCAGGGACCAGGAACTCAAGAGTTTTTGTGTAGCAGAGTTTTATTAAGGTATGAAAAGGGAAAGAGAAAGCTTCCAACATAGACAGCAGAAGGGGGATGGAGAGTGCCCCAATCCCTATTCTTAGCAAGGGAATTATATACTTTTTATTTGGTTATTACCATAAATCAAAAGAATGTCCCGAGGTTGTAAAGATCTTACTAGACCCACTCCCATAATATACATTTTAAGATAACAGGATTAGTTAGAAGATTTTCAGGAAGCAGAAACATGTCCTCAAGCAGGATACATTATTTTTATATAATCCTTACTAAGGAATATAGTAAAAAAAAAACAAAAAAAAAAAGTCCTTTCCTCCTCCTTGAGAGGAGAATGCAATGCAACCCACTCCAGTACTCTTGCCTGGAAAATCCCATGGACGGAGGAGCCTGGTAGGCTGCAGTCCATGGGGTCATGAAGAGTCAGACATGACTGATCGACATCACTTTCACTTTTCACTTTCATGCATTGGAGAAGGAAATGCCAACCCACTCCAGTGTTCTTGTTCTGGAGAATCCCAGGGATGGCAGAGCTTGGTGGGCTGCCATCTGTGGGGTCGCACAGAGTTGGACATGACTGAAGCGACTTAGCAGCAGCAGCATCCTCCATGAGAATTCCAGACCCTTATCTCCTGTTTGAGAGCCCCAGGCTCCTCTCTCCTCCTTGGGAACCCCAGACTTCTTATCAACCTGCCTAGGAATTGACTCTCTCAATAGCTAAATAAATTATACAATAGATAACTGCTGTGTTATCAATAGATAATTGGAATCAAGATTGCCCAGAGAAATATCAATAACCTCAGATTTGCAGATGACACCACCCTTATTGCAGGAAGCGAAGAGGAACTGAAGAGCATCTTGATGAAAATGAAAGAGGAATGAAAAAGCTGTCTTAAAAGTCAACATTCAAAAAACTAAGATCATGGCATCTGGTCCCATCACTTCATGGCAAATAGATGGTGAAACAATGGGAAAAGTGACAGACTTTCTTTTGGGGGGGGGGGTCCAAAATCACTGCAGATGGTGACTGTGCGGTCATGAAATTAAAAGACGCTTGCTCCTTGGAAGAAAAGCTATGACAAACCTAGACAGCATATTTAAAAGCAGAAACATTTTTTGCCGACAAAGGTCCATCTAGTCAAAGCTATAGTTTTTTCAGTAGTTATGTATGGATGTGAGAGTTGGACTATAAAGAAAGCTAAGCACCAAAGAATTGATGCTTTTGAACTGTGGTGCTGGAGAATACTCTTGAGAGTCCCTTGGACTGCAAGGAGATCCAACCAGTCTATCCTAAAAGAAATCAGTTCTGAATATTTATTGGAAGGACTGATGCTGAAGCTGAAAATCCAATCATTTGGCCACCTAATGAGAAGAACTGACTCATTGGAAAAGAGCCTGATGCTGGGAAAGATTGAAGACAGTAGGAGAAGGGAATGATAGAGGATGAGATAGTTTGATGGGATCACTGATTCGATGGACATGAGTTTGAGTAGGCTCCGGTAATTGGTGGTGGACAGAGAAAAGTGGCATGCTGCAGTCTGTGGGGTCACAAAGAATTGGACACAACTGAGTGTCTGAACTGAAATGAGATAATTGTAAAAAAAGAAAAAAAAAACACATAAAAGATTATCAGTGTGTGAATTTCCCCTTTTTACTACCAGATATTAATACACAGTTTGAAATAGCTGCCCAATATAGCTTCTTTTGCTTTTAATTATACATAGTTTAATTGTATAACATTTTCCACTGCAACTAATTCATTTCAATAAGTATAGTACTTTAGGTAGTGCAAGACTATTTGTGATTTTCTATCATTATAACCATATAGAGACTCTGGCCATCTATTTTAATGAGGTAGTTGAAATACAGCATTGGTAATTCTAATTGACAAAATCATACTGCCACGTATTCAAATTTGAGGCTGCTAGTTTTATGATCAAGTAGGTATGTCAGTTATAAAGATGTGCTTTATTCATAGATCAGATGAGCATGACTTAATTTCATAGGCTAACATAAAATAAGACCAAGAATGATTCTGCAATAAAATTACTATTTTCGTCATTCCACTACTTTCATTTTCTCACACTTTCAATTGTTTCATTCATTATAGATTAGAAAGGGAAGTAACCTGTTTCCCTGGCATAAGTATGTCCCTGAGTTCTCTAAATATACTTTTCCACATAATGTAAAATGTTCATCTTCAACAGAGATGGGATTTGATATACTATGAAAGCTAACCTTTTTCATGACCAAGAATAATATGTAGCTTAACAGCCATGACCTCACATTAAACACTTAACTTATCTTAGTTTCCTCTGTTTGCAAGTTGGGGCTAACATATCAAATATATTAAATTTTCTTGCAATCCCCAAATCTGTAATTATATAAAGTCCATAGTGTTAAACATTTTAAAATGTGACTTTCAATTAGTCTCCTTTTCTGGCTAAATACATTAAAAAATATTATAGTCATGTATGATTTATAAGCATGTAATGAACATTTATGGATCATTCTAATGGGACAGTTTCTAAGCTATATACTTTACAGATATTGCTACCTTATTCAAATAAACTATACAAATAGCACTATTAATATAGAAAAAATACATATGTGTTAGTTGAGGTCTATGAAGATATCAAGGAATTTGCTCTTTTGTAAATGAAACCAAGTTAATCAAATTTTGGAAAATATTTTTAAATAATATGCCACATTCTGCCTACTTATTCTATGCTAATTAAATCAGCATATATTTTATCTGTATATGATTGTCATCTGCCTTTACAGTGAACATAATAGAGGTGCATTATAAATATATAAAACTGTTCAAGGACTTCCCTGGTGGTTCAGACATTAAAGAGTTTGCCTACAATGCAGGAGACCTGGGTTTGATCCCCAGGTTGGGAAGATTTTCTGGAGAAGGAAATGGCAACCCACTCCAGTACTCTTGCCTGGAAAATCCCATGGACAGAAGAGCGTGGTAGGCTACCGTCCATGGGGTTGCAAAGAGTCAGACACAACTGAATGACTTCACTTTACTTTTCATAACAGCTCATGATATATGAAAATGACAATAATATGCCACTGTGTATACAGAATAACTTTTTTCCACAGAAGTGATAGCATTACAGGACCTGTTCACACCCTTTCACCTGGCGCCCCTCTGATATTAGCAATCTTTGACTCTGACACATTAACATCTGTCTGGTGACTCAATGGCAAAGAATCTGCCTGCCAATGCAAGAAACATAGATTCGATCCCTAGGTCAGGAAGATCCCCTGGAGAAGGAAATGGTCACCCACTCAGGTATTCTTGCCTGGGAAATCCCATGGACAGAGGAGCCTGATGAGCTACGGTCCATGGATCACAGAGATTTACATGACTTAGTGAGTGAACAACAACAAATCATAGTCCCATGTTTTCAAATTTATCTAAGAGGATATGGTAAAATATAACATGTATAACAAAGCCTAAAGAGACATCATAAGGTATAAAATATTTGAGAGGATTCTGAAAGGAGGAAATGAAAATTGAATTTTAGATCTAATTTAACTTTTGACATTTTTAGGCCATTTAATATTCAAGAGTTCTTTTCTGATGTCAGTATCTCTCTTCATCTACCACCTGCCTTTTTCTACCTTTCATGTTGTACTCCTAATATCAAGGCTTATCTTCACCTTGAAAAAGGAATTATGCCCATATCGAAGGGCTTCCATGCTAGAGAAAATGATTTTTTCCTCTTTCTCTCCTTATCCTAATATAATAAAATATCTACCTATTTATTACTACAGCAATTATTTTCCTTCTTTGATACAAAGGGAGTGGTTGTTTCTGCTTTTAAAGTGGACTGAATTCTCAGCACCCAATAAAAGCATAGTGAGTTCTCCTACATTAATATTACATCTAATTTCACATTTAAGAATCTTTCTTTTGTAACATAACTTAAAACTGTGATGTAGACATGAAAATCAATGCTAGAAAAAGACAAGTGGAGAAACAATTCATAGGAAATTTGGTGAAATATAATTTCTAAGTTTTTTTTGTTTTTATATATAGATAAGACACAACTGGAAAAGTAATTTTACTGGGTATATCCCAAATTAATTACACCTGATGTGACACTGAAAATTATACACCTTCATAGTCATTTAAAAAGTATCTTTTTTAATAACTACAAGAAATCTCATTTTAGCCATACTTTCATCTGTGACATTTTAGTTTTAAAAATCTGTAGAAAGTCGCTACCTATCATCACCATCATGCTTCCAGAAGCTGTGTTGTGGTCATGGTGAAATGAGAACTTATCAAATTTCACAGTCAGTTCAGTTCAACAAACATCTTGGAGCATCTGTTACATAACAGGAATTTTTCTAAAAGTGCATTGAAACATAAAAACAGTAACACATAGCCTATGCCTGAAAGGAGTTCACTATATAATATGTACGTGTTAGTCGCTCAGTCATGTCTATCTTTGTGACTCCATAGACCCACCAGATTTCCCTGTTCATGGAATTCTCCAGGCAAGGATACTGGAATGGGTTGCCATTTCCTTCTCTAGAGAATCTCCCAGACCGAGGGACTGAACCCAGGTCTCCTGCATTGCAGGCAGATTCACTTTATAATATGGTAGATATTAGAAAGTTACAAGGTGGTGGTGTTAAAATATCCTGGTTTCTCTTTACCAAGTTTTCCTAAAGTTGAGCATAACTACAAAAATACTGACATTAAATGATTATTATATATGCCCCAACCACTAATGCCAAAGAATCTACAGTCAAATAGTTTTATGAAGACCTAAAGACCTTCTAGAACTAACGTCAAAAAAAAAAAAAAAAACCCACACAAAAAAGTCCTCTCATCAAAGGGGATTGGAACTTTATTTTTAAAAAGTCTCCGGCCTGGTGCACTGGGAGGTGGGGAGGTGGGATTGGGATGGGGAATACATGTAAATCCATGGCTGATTCATGTCAATGTATGACAAAAACCACTACAATATTGTAAAGTAATTAGCCTCCAACTAATAAAAATAAATGAAAAAAAATAATAACCTATTTAATGTATTTTTTTTCCATATGTTGTTGTTGTTCAGTCACTCAGTAACGTCCAACTCTTCACAACCCCATGGACTGCAGCACGCCAGGCTTCCCTGTCCTTCACCATCTCCCAGAGCTTGCTAAAATTCATGTTCACTCAGTCGGTGATGTCATCCAACCATCTTCTCCTCTGTCACCCCCCTCCCTCCGCCTTAAATCTTTCCCAACTTCAGGGAAAGATGAGATACACACACACACAAATGAGACTCACTTAAAAAAAAATAATAATAATCCACAGATTACTTTTTGCCACTCAAAATTTTTAAACAGTTATACAGAGTTTACATAAAATACACAGTCATGCTTTTTTTTAATCAATTTTTATTGAACATATCAACGATCATTTGTATTATTTCCAGCACTAATTGTGTTTTTTTAGCATCATTTAGTCTATTTAAAAATCAGACAAGTAACAAATTATGGATTATCCTCATTGTAAATCATTCAGGCAATACACAAGGGTCTCCAATGCTAGTCAACATTGGTCAGAAATTTCTAGGTAGAAAAATAAGGTAAGACAAAGGTGAACAACATCCAGTTCAGGTAGGAAGAAACTACTTCTGTTCACAAATCACATGATCCTAATAAATCACAAAGATCATTAAACCCCAAAGAATCCTCAAGATAGCTACTACATCTAAATAAACAAATTCAGTAAAATTATAAAGTAGTGATAGGGTAAATGAACATGAAAATTTGTTGTATTTCTACACAAAAGCAATAAATAATACAAAGCTGAGACTAAGGGAAAAAATTCATGTATAATAGCATATATAAAAAGAAAATAACTAGGAATAAATTTATCCAAGACAGTAAGAGATTTGTACATGAAAAATTACAAATCACTGTAATAATTTTTCTACATTTTTAAAGTATATTTCATATAGGTGTAAAATTCTAAGTTGACCATTATCTTCTGGCAGATTTTTGAAGATGACTTTCTATTTCCTTTTTTATTCTATTATTTCCTTTAGAACATGAGCTATCGTCCCAATTGTTGCTCTTTTTAAAGTATTTTTTCTTCCATTTCTGTCATTTGGCTACTTTAAAAAGTTTCTCTTTACATTTCATATTCAAAATTGTATCATAATGAGTCCAAGTGTAATATCCTTTGTACTTATTTATTGATTTATTCTTCTTGGGGTTTACATAAAAGCCTTTCATTTTCTTTAATGTTCATCAGTTCTTAAAAAGCCATAGACACTATAATTTCAAATACTGCTTCTCTCCTCTTCTGAAAAGTCAAACATATGAGTATCTAAATGTGTGTGTGTATGTGTGTGTGTGTGTGGTGTGTGAACAAGCATGTGCTTGTGTGTGCATATGATGGGAAGAATGTATTTCTTAAAAGTTTCTGTATGCCTATTTTCATCAAAGAGGATTAAACTCTGTACTCATAGGCAGATATTATTGGGCTTAGCCTCATTAATTCCATCAGAGAACAAATGCAAAAGTGAACTTCCACCTAAGAATAAGTTAAGATACTTACTAAACTTAAAGATATAGCTACATTCTGATATGAGGGCTCACCTTGCTTTATATGAATTTACAAAGAAATGAGTTACTCTATTGGAAGGAGAGATTTACACTGATCATTAGGAGGAGTTTTATTTGTTTCATAATAAGGGTAGGGAGAAATATTATTGTCATATGTTTATCAGTTGGGTATCTTTTGGTGCTTCACAATAACCTTCAGGTCAAAACTTCAGGGATTAAGATATGGGTCATCTCTGCCAGAGTATAACCCACCCAGATCTGAGTAAATGATAATTCAGGCGAGAAGACTTTAGAAGGGAGAGTAGAAAAAGAAATTATGAATATTAACCACAGCCTCAGGATCAGATGCAATTGCAAGAGCTGCAGTTATGTCATTTTACTAAATCTTTGGTGGGTTTTCCCCTAAATTGCAGCTAACAACAGTACCGTGGATTCTGAGACTGAATGGAAGATACTCAGTTCTAGAAGCATTGGGTTTGGGCAGTGCAAGGGGTTGGCTATTGTAGAATATGTTAGTATTCTAGCCAGATTCCCTTCAAATTCCTTTTATTGATTAGGCAAGTCCATCCCCAGCTCTCGCTAGTGTCTTTCCTAATAGTTCAAATCATCAAAACTTCTTGGAAAGGAAACTTGGACAAGTGGAACCACTTTGAACAAATGCCTGAGAGGTAGAATGACTGCTCACAGTCAATCACTGAGTGATATAAGAATATGAAAACTGTAACTTGGCATCACCGACTCAATAAGGCATGAGTTTGAGTAAGCTCTGGGAGTTGGTGATGGACAGAGAAGCCTGGTGTGCTGCAGTCCATGGGGTCGCAAAAGGTAGGACCTGATTGAGCAACTGAACTGAACTGACTGACTACTTCAAGCTATAACAAACTCTGTAGTCAAACTGACACTCTAGACTATCTCCAAAATCAGGTCAAAACTGGAACATCACATGAAATAGCTCCTTTGCTTTCCTTCTTCCTCTTCACTATTCTGCTTCTCAGATTCCTTTACCAATTTCTCCTGGAAACACATTTTGAACTAATTACTCTCAGATACAATGTCATCTCAGTGTTCACCTGATCCAGAACAACCAATAATATTACTTTGAGTTGAAGCATTTAATGAAGTTTAGGAGGATTATATTAATTTGTAAAGGAAAGATGGAAACCTAAACAAAACAGCTTGGCTATAACTGAATTTTGGAAGAAATATTTTTACAACCTTATAATGATTGAAATATAAATCTTTATGTGGAGTGTGATAAAATATCACAAATTTGCTAGTTGTCTATTTAAACTTAAACAGAAACATAGCCATCACACACATAAATGATTGCTTAATAATTTCCCCTTCAGACTACTGGAAGTGAAGGGTAGGAGCATTTTGATCTAAACATCAAGAATTTAACCTCTGAAGCAGATTAAGAGGAAGACTGATTTATAGAAACTCAAATATCTGAGATTCATCCAAAGAGAATTTTGCATTAATTTAAACTCAAGGATCATTTGCAGAAATGAAGTAGTTACAGAGTTGGTACATACAAAGAGAAGCTTCCATAATAGCCATAACCCTAACCTTGAAGAAGGAGATAAATTAGAGACATAAATTCATATAACCCAAATAAAATTCACTGAAGTTCATAGAACACAAATGCAATGTGATCAGTGCAGCTGATACGTTAAAATCATTGTTCCTGTATGGGAGACTGAGGCATCAGACAGAAATTTAAACTTAAGTCTGTGTTACACAGCTGATATTTTCCATAATTTTCTAAAATTGATGCAAAGGAAGGATCTTAACTAGTCTTTAGTGTTATTTCAGAAGTACTATATAAATGTGCTTATCTTCCACTTATTTAACAAAAGTTTATTTGGTTCCTACTACATTTCAAGCACTCTGTTAGGCAATAGACAAGATAATTAGACAAAAACATTTCTCAGTATCATTGAGGAAGGTTAACTGGATCTTTCATAAAGATAAAATAATCAACAATGAAAATTATGATATAATTTTCCAATGTAGTTCTCAAATATTTTTGATATTTCTTGTAGTTAAGATCTTCAGATTCAGATTAATCAAACGCCTACTGATGTACCACTAGAAATTGCAGCAATAGTAACTGGGGTGCTATTACTGGTTAAAAATGACTAAAAGAATAAGTTTCCACCAGTGTCTTCCAAACGTAAGTGCTTTAGTTGTCTGCCATTCATGTGAACACCTTCCAATCTATGCTGAGCAAAGCTCTTGATTTATTTAGAAAACAGTTTTTTAAAATACTAAACGAACTATCCCCTGATTTCTAGGGAGTGAAGAATGATACAAACAAGCAAAACTAAAATACTTCACCCAACTAAGCTAGATATTATGGTTACTATAATTTAAGAATAAAAACTGTTTTAAATTAGCCAAGCAAACAGGAGACCTAAAATTATTTCAGGCTAATTATGTCATGATTGGTTTTTCAGCATTATTCTGTAATATCTGAGAATATAAAGCTATCAATTCATATATGATAGTTATGTTTTAATTGTTATGGTGTGTGAACTATCCATAAACCAGTATAGCATTTTTTTGCATTATGTGAGTGATAAAAGAATATATGTTGATTTTATTCTTTTTTGTTTTGTTAAATTTTTAATATATATATTTTATTGAAGTATAGTTGACTTGCAATGTTTCAAGGTGATTCAGTTATGCATAGACACATATATTATTTTTGAAACTATTTTACATTTTATTTATTATAAAATACTGACTATAGCTCCCTGAGCTATACAGTAAACCTTTGTTTTGCTTGCTGCATATTTATTTTTCTAATTAGAAATCTAGCATTCTATTCATACTAAGTCAAACAAGTGGAATCAAAATGTCATAAATTTTTTTAGTTAGGCAAAAATTCCTAAGTTTCCTAACATATATATATATAATACATATTATTTATAAATATGTATACAGAAACTGTTCTACTATGCTTGATAAAGGCTTGAGAAAGAACATCAAATAAAACAAGAAGATAGGAAATTGGAGAACATAAACTAAATGAAATGGTAGTGCTGAATATGAAATAGTAAAGTGAAACAAACTATATTAAAAAAAAATCATTGTATAGTCCAGTTGTTTTTAAACATGACTGCTCATCAGAAACAAATCCGGAGCTCTGGAGGAAAAAACGCCAAACCTAGGCATTTGTATTTTTCAAAAAATTTCAGGATAATTCTGATAAGCATCTGGATTTTAAGAAGTGATTACAGGTTTTTCTATTAAATCATAGTTCTGGTGATTTAGAAGTCTAGTATTTTTCTGTTGACCAATCATGATATAATGGTATTAACTGAATAATAGTTACATAATCACAATAGTGAAAGATGCTTATCAGTTTTCACAATCAATAACCAGACAAAATATAAAAGTTAACTACAATTGTAAGCCATAATGGGAACATGATTAATTTAACAATATAAAATAATTACATAGAGTTTAGTGGAGTCAAACAGAGTGATATGGTAAGTGGAAGTGCATACATGCACATGTCTTCATCTGCCCAACCAATCTATGTCTTTTGGTTGGTATATTTAATCCATTTACACTTAAGGTAATTATTGATATGCATGATCCAATTACCATTTTTTAATTGTTTTGGGTTTATTTTCTGTAGGTCTTTTCCTTCTCTTGTGTCTCCTGCCTAGAGAAGTCCCTCTAGCATTTGTTGTAAAGTTGGTTTGGTGGTGCTGAATTCTCTTAACTTTTGCTTGTCTAGAATGCTTCTGATTTCTCCATCAAATCTGAATGAAAGTCTTGCTGGGTAGAGTATTCTTGGCCATAAGTTATTCCCTTTCATCACTTTAAATATATGGTGCTATTCCCTTCTGGCTTGAGAGTTTCTGTGTGTGTTTAATATTGTCCCAGAGGTCTCCTAGGCTGTCTTCACTTCTTTTCATTATCTTTTCTATAGTCTATTCTGCAGCAGTGTTTTCCACCATTCAGTCCTCCAGGTCATTTATCCATTCTTCTGCCTCAGTTATTCTGCTATGGATTCCTTCTAGTGTATTATTCATCTCTGTGCTTGTTCTTTAGTTCTTGTAGGCATTTGGCAAACATTTCTTGGATCTTCTCAATCTTTGCCTCCATTCTTTTCCTGAGATCCTGGATTATCTTCACTATCATTATTCTGAATTCTTCTTCTGTAAGATTGCAAATCTCTACTTTCTTTAGTTGTTTTTCTGGGGTTTTATCTTGTCCCTTGATCTGGGACATAACTTTCTGCTTTTTCATTGTGATTAATATTCTGTAATATGGGTTTTGTCTTAGCTGCTGTGGAACTGTGATTCTTCTAGCTTCTTCTGTCTGAACTCTGATGGATGAGGCTAGAAGACTTTCCATCTTTCAAAGCACAAGATATATAGCATAAATTATATGTTAAAAATTATGAATCACTCTGGTTAAATATCCTACAATTCAATCAACTACAACATCATTGTAAGAGGACTAAAACTACATCTTTTTCCTTTACAAGGTGGTGGCATTAAAATATCCTGGTTTCTCTTTATCAAGTTTTCTTAAAGTTGGGCATAACTACAAAATTACTGACACTAAATGATTATTATATGTGGGCTTCCCAGGTCTATGCCCCAACCACTAATGCCAAAGACTAAAGCTAAATGGTTCTATGAAGAACTAAAGACTTCCTAGGACTAACAGGGAAAAAAAAAAAAGTCCTTTTCATCAGAGGTGATAGGAATGCAAAAGTAAGAAGTCAAGTGATACCTGGAGTGACAAGCAACAAGAGATGCCTGGAGTGACAAGCAAGTTTGGCCTTGGAATACAAAATGAAGCAGAGCAAAGGTTAACAAGTTTTGCCAAGAGAGCACACACGGGTCATAGCAAACACCTTCTCCCAACAACACAAGAACTTCTTTATATATGGACATCACCAGATGGTCAATACAGAAATCAGACTGATCATATTCTTTGCAGTCAAAGATGGATAAGCCATATACAGTCAGCAAAAACAAGACCTAGAGTTTACTGTGGCTCAGATCATGAGCTCCTAATTGCAAAATTCAGACTTAAATTGAAGAAAATAAGGAAAACCACTATACCATTCAGATATGACCTAAATCAAATCCCTTATGATTATACAGTGGAAGTGACAGATTCAAGGAACTAGACCTGGAAGACAAAATACCTGAAGATCTATGGACAGGAGTTTGTAACACTGTAGAGGAGACGGTGACCAAAACCATACCAAAGAAAAAGAAAGGCAAAGGTAAGACTACACAGAATAACCATGCAAAAAAGGTCTTAATGACCTGGATAGCCATGATGATGTGGTCACTCACCTAGAATCAGACATCCTGGAGTGTGAAGTCAAGTGAGCCTTATAAAGCGTTACTATGAACAAAGCTAGTTGAGGTAATGGAATTCCAGGAAAGTTATACCAAATTCTAAAAGATGATGCTGTGAAAGTGATTACTCAATATGCTGCAAATTTGGAAAACTCAGCAATGGCCACAGGACTAGAAAAAGTCAGTTTTCACTCAAATCCCAAAGAAGGAAAATGCCAAAGAATGTTCAAACTACCATACAACTGTGCTCATTTCATATGCTAGCAAGGCTGTGTTCAAAATCCTTCAAACCAGGCTTCAACAGTACGTGAACTGAGCACTTTCAGATGTACAAGCTGGATTTAGAAAAGGCAGAGGAACCAAAAATCAAATTGCCAATATCCTCTAGATTATAGAAAAAACAACAGAATTCCAGAAAAACATCTGCTTCACTGACTATTCTAAAGCCTTTGACTGTGTGGATCACAACAAACTGGAAAATTCTTAAAGAGAGGGGAATACCAGACCACCTTACCTGCCTCCTGAGAAACCTGTATTCAGGTCAAGAGCAACAGTTAGAACCAGACACAGAACAGCAGACTGGTTCCAAACTGAGAAGGATGTTTATCAAGGCTGCATATCATCATCCAGCTTGTTTACTTCTATGCAGAGTATATCATGAATAATGTTGGCCTAGATGAATCATAAGCTGGAATCAAGATTACAGGTAGAAATATCAACAACCTCAGATATGCACATGATACGACTCTAATGGCAGCAAGTGAAGGGGAACTAAAGAGCCTCTTAATGAGGGTGAAGGAGGAGAGTGAAAAGCTGGCTTAAAATTCAACATTAAAAGAACTGAGATTATGGCATCTGGTCCCATGTCAAATAGAGGAGGTAAAAGTGAAAACAGTAACAGATTTCATTTAGGGGGGCTTCAAAATCACTGGGGTCAGTGACTTCAGCTATGAAATTAAAAGACACTTGCTCTTTGGGGGAAAAAATAACTATGGCAAACCTAGACAGCATATTTAAAAGCAAAGACATCACTTTGCCAACAGGGGTCCATATAATTAAAGCTGTGATTTTTCCAATCATCATGTACAGATGTGAGAGTTGTATCATAGAGACAGCTGAGCTTCAAAGAATTGATGATTTTGAATTGTTGCACCGCATAACACTCTTGACAGCCCCTTGAACAGCAAGGAGATCAAACCAGTCAATCCTAACCTGAATATTCATTGGAAGGACTGATGCTAAAGCTCAAGTTCCAATACTTTGTCCACCTAATGCAAAGAGCCAACTCACTGGAAAAGACCCTGATGCTGGGAAAGATTGAAGGCAGGAGGAGAAGGGGATGACAGAGGATGAGATGGTAGGATGGGATCACTGACTTGATGGACATGAGTTTGAGCAAGCTCTGGGAGTTGGCGATGGACAGGGAGGCCTGTTGTGCTGCAGTCCATGGGATCACAAAAAGTCAGACACGAATGAACGACTGAACTGAATAACATATTTACATACCTGTACATAAAAAACAACAATTAGTTTTCTCATGGCATAGCCCAAAGAAAATACACAGTAATGGCATCTCACAAAAAGGAGGAAAAGAAGAAAGACCAGGTCACCAGCTTTAGAACTTAGGTAGCTAAATGAGAGAATGTATTTGGTGTCTGCCACATTTTTGCAACCTTTAATGATACTGTTATCCACATGACTAGTCTCTCTGGCCAGGAAATCATCTGTCAGGTCAGTGGTGGAATAACAGTTAAGTCAGACAAAAATGAATCCTTTCCACATGCCAATATGTTGGCAACCTAGGGTGTGATTCAGGGTTAAAAGGAGCTAGGCAACACTGTCTTAAACATCAAACTCTGGGTCATAATAGGAAGTAGACCAAAGAACCCTTAACTTGTGATACACTTAGCCCTCAGAACCCTTGATCATTCAGGAATGAAGATGGATCAGGCAGGTTGAGAATGTCATCTTAGCCCCTTCTGACAGTATCTGCAAGGAGAGAGGTCACCATCTATGAACATGTCACCTCAAATTATTGCTTTCTGTTAACAAACTGTATTAGTGCGAGCCAAAACAACAATAAACAGAAAACACACACATACTTAGTAGCATAAATACAGATAAGACTTCATTGGGCAAAAAAAGACATTGAATAAGTTAAAAATAAATAAGTTTGTCTTAATTTGTTCTTCAAAACCAGCTAATATTATACTTCACAAGAAAACATGTGCATATCCAACAACAAGTGCATGACTGTGTGTATCATAGACACAATCTGCTTTCATAAACAAACCACAGCAAAAACATAAGGGTAGGTTTAGGACTTTTAAGTGGCAGCAGAAATGAAGACATTATAAGGGTTTAAAACCTTATTTAAAAAAACATGGGTAAAGTAGAATTATAATCAGAACATAAAGCAAAAGGCTTTATAACTTCATTACTTGAGGTGTACCATAACTCCCAGATTCTTTCTTCTACAAAGTATTTCATGCTATTCGGGCTAAACAGAAACATAAAGGAGTTCACTGAATTGAAAAATTTGACTCTAATTGAAGGTTTATGCAATTACATCTGCTGAGACATTTCTGAACTAAATATATACATATATATATGTATGTATATATATATATATATATGAATCTGCCTGCAATGCAGGAGACACCAGTCTGATCCCTGGGTCTGAAAGATCCCTTGGCGAAGAAAATGGATGTATCAGTTCAGTTCAGTTCAGTAGCTCAGTCATGTTCGACTCTTTGCGACCCCATGAACTGAAGCACACCAGGCTTCCCTTTCCATCACCAACTCCCAGAGTTTACTCAAACTAATATCCATCGAGTCAGTGATGCCATCCAACCATCTCATCCTCTACCATCCCCTTCTCCTCCTGCCTTCAATCTTTCCCAGCAGCAGGGTCTTTTCCAATGAGTCAGCTCTTCGCATCAGGTGGCCAAAATATTGGAGTTTCAGCTCCAGCATCAGTCCTTCCAATGAACACCCAGGACTGATCTTCAGGATGGTCTGGTTGGATCTCCTTGCAGTCCAAGGGACTCTCAAGAGTTTTCTCCAACACCACAGTTCAAAAGCATCAATTCTTCAGTGCTGAGCCTTCTTTACAGTCCAGCTCTCACATCCATCCGTGACTACTGGAAAAACCATAGCCTTGACTAGACGGACCTTTGTTGACAAAGTAATGTCTCTGCTTTTTAATATGCTGTCTAGATATGTCATAGCGTTTCTTCCAAAGAGTAAGCGTCTTTTAATTTCATGGCTGCAGTCACCATCTGCAGTGATTTTGGAGCCCCCAAAAATAATGTCTCTCACTGTTTCCATTGTTTCCACATCTATTTGCCATGAAGTGATGGGACCGGATGCCATGATCTTAGTTTTCTGAATGCCGAGCTTGAAGCCTACGTTTTCACTCTCCTCTTTCATTTTCATCAAGAGGCTCTTTAGTTCTTCTTCACTTTCTGCCATAATGGTGGTGTCGTCTAAATATCTGAGGTTAATGATATTTCTTCCGCCAATCCTGAGTCCAGCTTGTGCTTCATCCAACCTGGCATTTCACATGATGCACTCTGCATATAAGTTAAATAAGCAGGGTGACAATATACTGCCTTGCTGTACTCCTTTCCCGATCTGGAACTAGTCTGTTGTTCCACATCCAGTTCTAACTGTTGCTTCTTGAGCTACATACAGATTTCTCAGGAGGCGGGCAAGGTGGTCTGGTATTCCCATTTCTTTAAGAATTTTCCACATATGTATGTGTGTGGGGTATGTGTGTGTGTGTGTGTGTGTGTGTGTGTGTGTGTATTAAGAGAGAGAATCTGATAGGCATGTTCTTGATTTACTTACTTAGTCAGAGTGCTAAACAAAATACATTTCAGGAAATCTGAAGCTAAGCTAGAAGGATATCACTGGCATTTCTTATGTAAGAACTAGTAGCAAACTACAATATTGCTGCATAGGGTTTTGTAAACTATAGATGATAAGAACACACTCAAGTAGCAGAATGATATAGAGAAGTAATTATTAGGAAAGGGAAAATGCAAATTCAAGAAAACATTTTTTTACACAGAACAAGAACATTAGGATAGTTGGCCCCTTGTTATATTATTAATAGTAATAATAATTTTTATAAGACAAAAAACAATTTGGAATATACACAACCATGTTTTATATATCATTAAAACCATTGATTTGATACTGTTTTTAATGCAAGCTGTAGGATATAAGTACGTTAAAAACAATCCTGTTTCTTCTCAAAATATTATTCTGTCAAGTCTTTGGCTCTATTACAAGAAAGAAAGAAAGAAAGAAGACAAGAACAAAAAAAAATTGCTAAGGGAACACAAAACATTTAATAGGGAAAGGACAAGAATAAGGGACTGAGAGAAAGGGAAAGAGAAATAATGAGATTGACGTAATTACATGAAAATGGGCAAATTATAAAATTTACTCTGTAATATGAAAGAGGTGTTATTTGCCCAATCCATAATATTTAAAAGCCAAAAATGAAAATAAAGGAAAGAAGAACAAAGCAAAAATAAGTACATGTGGCATATTTTTATTAAACAAATACACAAAATGAAAATACTTTTACTCAAAATTTTATTTGCATTTTCTATACAATAATAATTTTATTAATTATGTTAACATGTTAAGAAAACTTAAGTCTTGCTATCTCTTGATATATGCCTTAACACTGAATGCTGTACCTTCCTGGGTACAATTTGACTGTTAATAATATTCTCACTAGAAATAAGCAGAATTTGACAGCTAGACTATGTGATTATCTTGAGCTGATAATAGGTTTGCAATGTTCTCAGAAATATAAACACATCAAAGTCTTTATATTAAGGATGAAGGATAACAAAACAATGGAAAGCAATTGATTAATCTGAGTGCTGAGATTAGTTAATATATAAATATATCTTAGAGTTGGCATATACTAAAATGTGTCTATTACATTGATACTTAAGTATGATATATAGGATTTATAATTTTCTTACTCCTAAAAATTTTTATATACAACAAAAGAATTTTGTCAGAATTAAAGACAATCTAGAAAATATGAAAATTGCATATAACTGAGGGAACATTTTTGTAAAATGTTTTTGGATAATTGTTTCTCTTCCACTTCATCATGTAAATCCTTGTTGAACTATCTGATGTTAAAAAATAATTTCTAATAGAGAACATAGATTAAAAACAATTTTAGTTTTTAAAAGTGTTAAGAAATAATAACTTATTTAATGCATATTTTTTGGAAACAAAATTATTGGTCTTTACTGCAAATGGAATCACAGAAAATATAACATTTTCCAACATTTACTTAAGAAAGCACAATGCATCCTTCGTAAGAAAACACACAAGTAAGTTTTTGAGACTTCATATTAACGCAAAGCTGAATTTTTGTATTAACTCATTAATTGCTAAATTAGTGCTTGAAATAAAGATGCAAAGAAGAATGAGTCTTTTTATTAAAGAAAAAGTGAAGCATATTACTCAAAAAGACACATGCACCCCAATATTCATTGCAGCACTATTTGCAGTATCCAGGACATGGAAGCAACTTAGATGTCCTTTGACAGATGAATGGATAAAGTTGTGGTACATATACACAATGGGATATTACTTAGTCATAAAAAAGAACAAATTTGATTCAGTTCTAGTGAGGTGAATGAACCTGCAGCCTGTTGTTAGTCATAAAAAAGAACAAATTTGATTCAGTTCTAGTGAGGTGAATGAACCTGCAGCCTGTTGTGAACCTGCAGTGTGAAGTAAGTCAGAAAAAGAAAATCAAATGTCATTTATTAATGCATATATATGGAATCTAGAAAAATGGTACTGGTGAACTATTTGCAGAGTAGGAATAGAGATGCAGACATAGAGAACAGATTCATTGACACAGTCAGGGAAGGAGAAGGTGGGACAAATTCAGAAATTAGCACTGAGACGTATACATTACCATATGTAAAGCAGCTAGCGGGAAGTTGCTCAACCTGGTGCTCTGTGACCACCTAGAGGGGTGGGATGGGGTGGAGGGGTGCAAGGGAGGGTTCAAGAGAGAGGAATACACGTATGCTTAAGGGTGTATAGCAGAAACCAACACAACACTGTAAAGCAATTACCCTCCAACTGAAAAAAGAGAAGCACAAACTCTCCGCAATAGTTTTATATGAGGATATATTTTAAATTTACTTATTTTACTTTTTCCCTTTTAGTTTTGAAGTTTTATTTATCTTTTTAGAATCTATACTAAAGCTAGCTTTAATTTTTCACTCTGAATATGAACGGCATTATTTCTAGGGTCACATATGTTATATTCTAGTTCAGAGTCCAAGTACCACATGATTTTCTATAAATGAAATTCCCAAGCCCTAACACAGATCTAGAAAATCAGAAACATGACATTAGGGCAAGCTATGCTATACAAGTGATGCTGCTTTTTGCAAAAGTGTACAAAACAGAGACTCAATATTTATTAAGCTCAAATTCCTAATGCAGTCCATTCTTTGTTTCCTTTTATACTGAAAACACACATATTACTATTGTATCTACTATCTATCAGAAGACAGAGGTTAAGGTTATACAGCCTGTCCATGATAGTATGAACCATAAGAGGACATATACATACTTCAAAATTATGTTTGCATGGCTGTAGAAATTATTTACTCACATGTACAGTGATGGAAATTTTTATCTTCGAATGAGCAGACATTTGATATAATCAACATACTGGCTTTCCTCTGACAAAACTAATCACACATTCTCAATGCAGATTTTGCAATCTTCAAATGAACATGATTTTTTTAATGGTTGGACGCCTGGTGATTTTTTTTATAGGAAATCATAATTAATATAGGACTACTGGGGTGACGCTAGTGGTAAAGAAACCTGCACCAATGCAGGAGACAAAAGAGACGTCAACTTGATCCCTGGGTTGGAAGATCTCCTAGAAGAGAGCATGGCAGCTCACTAGAGTAACCTTGCCTGGAGCATCCCATATGGACAGAGGAGCCTGGCCGGGCTACAGTCCATAGGGCCACAAAGAGTCAGAACTGAAGCGACTCAGCATGCACATGCTTATGTACATTCATAAATTACATTCATAAGTACATTATGTACATACATAAGTTACATACAGTTACATTACTGCGAGAAAAATGAAAACAACAAGCAATGGAATAAAACTTACATACTGAAAACAAGTGTACTTTCAAACTCATTAAGACATTATATGTGATACATTCAGATAGTCGCTATGAGGTATCTTTCCAGTAGCTTGCCAAATACAAACTGAATAAAATATCTCTCTGGAGTTTCCAGGGCACAGTATCAAGTTTCTTCAGTGATTTCTGCAAATGTTGTACACAAAAATAGTGAAACATTAAGATAAATGTGACTAGTCAAAGGCAGTCTAGATATGTTTATTACTGTGCTTATTTACTACTAGTTTGGGTTACATAACAAGATAAGGAAATTGCCTCATTTGAACAAGATAAAAATCACAAATGCATTCACACTCATTGAAGTATCCCCTAGTACACTGGGGATGTTTTATTGCAAGTATAATAATGAAGAAAGTTTTAGAGCTTAGGTATCAGAAAATGAATTTTATTCTACTAATCATATTTGAATAAAATTAATCATACTGAAGATCATAACATATGTAATAAAAATACTGACACTATAAATTTATGAACATTTTAATGTATTACTGCTAAGCATACAAAAACATACATCTACACATCTTATAAATGAGATGGAATCGAGTTTTACACAATAGACTCTTCCAAGTTTTCTTACATTTTTCTAATTTAACATAAAAATATTTTTTCCCAAACTTTTCTATCTTTGCAAATGATAGATTTTTATTCTGGGGTCTTTTCATCTATTCACATGAAATATTAGATCCACTGACAACTAAACACCTATGCTACATAACTTCATGCTGATTCAATGTGAAAATTTCAGATTGGCTACAAATACTCATTAAAACTAATGAGCTCATAATGAGAGCTTCATGGTTAATTCCCTATGTAACAGTATGTATATTGCTCTCTAGCACCAAATATCCCTTAAATATTTCTTACTTCTTACCTGTATTGCCAACTGTTAATAACTGGATTATGTCATCTGCTTCCTGCACATATTTAAAAAGGAATGAAAAAAAAAAAAGAATGAAAAAAAATTCTCTTATACTAAGGGATTCAACCACAGTACATACTAGGTATACACAAGATTATTTTAACATTCCTATCTAGTGTTACTTTTTGCCATCATTAATATTAACAAGACAATTCTTAGAGAAATTTTATTTCTACTAAAGAAATCCTTTAGACATTAACATTCCTGTGTCTGAAATTTTCTCTGGGTAAAAGATGAAATGTTTGTGATAGATGAGGCATGACTTAACTAATAAAATTACTAAATAAACTCCTACAAAAAGGAGAAAAGTATTTTCCAGTTCAGAATATTGATTTTTATTTTTATGAAGCATTTTCTTTGTGGTTGATTTGGTTACATCTTTGTTTTTCATCATAGAAAAGATTCAGGAAGAGCATGATATGATCTCTTAGAATAATACTGTATTCCCATTACTTGACACACTGTCAAGTACACAATAGGCATTTAATTTTTTTCAACTTCCAATCATATCATAAAAAGATATTTTACATTAAATATATACTGTGAACAAATGATACTTCTAAATAACACTTGGTAGGATTGCATAGTACTTAGGAGACTAAAGTTCCCCTTTAAACAGCAAATAAATAAATAAATAAATAAACAGCAAATAATACACTTGAAGGCATCTGAGGATTTTAGAGGGGACAATGCTTAGGAGGAGAAAAATTTCAAAAAGGCAAGATTCTTGTAGAGGTGCATTGAGAATTACAGCTGACCTTACAGTCAGTAATCCATCCTGTGTATTTGGTTAGAGGCTTAGAATTAGAATTATTTTGCTCACCAGGTCATTTCATGAATTGGGAAAGCTGAGCTGAACTAGACTGAAAGAGTTAAGGCAAAGCACCTGAAAAACAAAGTGGCATGCTTGAAAGCCTTAAGGTGTAGTTTAGGGAGCCTTAGTAGAAATTGGGCTTGAGAAACCAAGTTAGGTTTAAAATCCTAGAGGGAGAAATAAATTGGAACAGGATTTCAAACCATTTTTCTGCCTGGTAAACTCACAAATCTGAACACAGTGAGTATGAAACGCTATTGTACTGCAGTTCAATTTCCAATTGTATGATGGAAATGATGATCTGAACTTTTTCAAGTGCTTATTGTCCATTTGTACATAATACTATTTTTAATAAAGTGTGCAAGTTTTTGCCTGATGTTAAGTTAATGAAAATATTTGATATAATTGTTGATTTTAAGGGGCAGAGATAAATCCAGCAAAACAAAACAATATATGACAAAGATTATAAAAGTCATAAATTATAGAATAATATTTCTCATGAATATTGATGAAAATTTGACCTTTTATGAAGTATAAAAAATTGATTCCATTGACATAAATAAAGCAATGAATTATGACCAAGTGGAACTTATTGTATGAGTTGTTTAACATTAGAAAATTAATCTTTGGGACTCAACATATTAGTAAAAAGGAGAAAACTTAACCATCTAGGTAGATTCCAGAAATGTATTTAACATAATTCTAAATTGAATACCTAGGAATAATAACACATCATTATTACAATAAAATTATAAACATCTATAAAATAATCATACTAGCTGGTGAAATAATGAAGAAATTCCTTCTAAAAATTGAAGAATGACTATCATCAGGATTAAAAAATAAATTAATTAGTAAACATTTAAAGAGAATACTATTTATTATAGCACTGAAATGATCAAACATTCAGAAATAAATCTAATGAAGATGTTCTTTATTTCTATAGACAGATTGTAAAAATTATTACTTAAATTTTTGAAAGAACAAAATAAGAGGCAGATTCTATGATCATAGATTCAAAGATTCGCTATAGTAGCAATATTATTCCTAACCTTCAAAAATCCAAAAATTTTGCAGTGTGTGGCCGTTTATGTATATGAACACACAATTTGTTTCTAAAACGTATACGAAAAAACACAGAAGAGTCTGTAAAGTAAGAAAGAAGAACCAAACAGAAAAAAAGAACAAATATACTACCACCTATAAAGCTGAGTTTTAAAACTATCTAAACATTATTAAAATGTAATTTATATAGGGATAGAAAAATTAGATCAATGAAACTACATAAGCAATTCATAATTGGACCACATATATTCTATCATTTGCTTTAGGACAAATATGACACTTCAGTGCAAGGAAAATTATTGTTTTAGTAATAAATGGTGTTGGATTAACTATATATAAATATGAATAAATACATAACTTCTAATCTTCAGTAGACATTAGGAAAATGCAAAATAAAAGCTGCAAAAAATATGACTACATGCAAAGAGATTGGCTGAATTAATCAAATAATACCAAGTTTTGACAATAAATGTGAGGCACACCAGGAACATCTTTTCTGCAGACAAAAAATTGATAGAAACACTTTGGAAAACTGCCAGTAATTGCAGAAGTGAATATATAGTCTATGACACAACAATGTCACTTCTATGTATATGTTCCACTGTAATGTTTATGTATGTTTAAAATGTGTATGCATGTATATTATGATGCTCATATGATTATATTCATAACTGTTCAAACCATAAACTTCATAAACACCTATTAACAGAAGAATGAATAAATGTGTTTGATTTACTTGTAAAGTGAATTATTATACAGAAATGAAAATAAACAGTAACTTCCAGCAACAATATGGATGCATATCACAAGCCAAGTGTAGAGTGAAATTAATCAGACACAAAGGACTACATATTGTAAGATACTAATCATATGAAGTTTTAGAACAGACAAAAAAGATGAATGCTGTTAGATATCAGGAAAATATTGTGTAGATAATGACTGGAAAGTGACAAGACGGGGCCTTCTATGATTTTCATACAGTATGGCATTATACAATTATCCTATCAACGTTTAATTAAGGATTCATATAGTTGGATTTAGGTCTACCATTTTATTGTTTTTTTCTGTTTCTGTCTCCCAATTTTGATTCCATTCTTTCTTGTTTGTCTTCTTTTGTATGATATCAATATATTTAGAATTTTAATTTGCTATTTACCTTTTAAAGTCAGAATACTGTATTATTTTCCATAATGATAGGCAAATATAATTATATGTTTGTCTAAACCCGAAGAATGTACAAAACAAACAGTGAGCCTTAACATATATTATGCAGTTTGGACAATAATGATAAGTCAATGTAGGCTCATCAATTGTAACAAACATACCACTCCACTGGGGGATATTGATAGTAGGGCAGGCTATGCATGTGTGGAGTCAGGAGAAATCTGAGAAATCTCTAATATTCCATCTTAATTTTGATGTGAACTTAAAACTGCTGTAAAAATAAAGCTTTGCATAGCAAAAACATCTGCTAGACAACTATTAGCTTGGGTTGTAACTAGAATTCCCTATCCAACAAACCTATTGAGATACTTAAATAATTATCATTTGCATTTTATATGTCTAAAAAACACTAACAACAGTAAAACAGAAACCCACTCAGAGAGTTGAATGATTTCCTCAACTTGATGCATAGTTAGTAAACTATAAAAACTAGACTTAAAGTGAGCATTTGACAATATGTTTTCTTACGCAACTAATTGATTAAGCTAATTAAAATCATTCTATTTATAAATCAAGTTATTAAGTCATTCATAAATTCCTTTGTTGGCCATAAAAGTATCATTTCAATCATCTTTTATGGCTGATTTTTTGAGGGATTCTATTAACATGCCTTCGAAACTCAGCTATTTTAAAAAGTTGGTCACAACATATTTATATATTATGTAATTTAAAGGGCAGTCACACAAAACAATTTTTACTTTTCTTAGTTAAATATAGTCTGACAATCAATGGTATGAGGATCCCTTGTTTTAAATATGAAAGATAAATGCTGAATTAAAATATTTTCATTTAATGTTAAGTGTTTCAATTAATAAAACTTTTTTGACCAGATGGTCAATTTATAAGATGACAAGATATTTTTGTACTTAAAATATTTCATATTGTAATCAATTAGTAATGTATCTTTTACAGATTTACATGCCTGCACAACCTAAGTTTTCTACACTGAAAACATTAATAAAATATAAGTTCTGATACAGTAATAATTAAACACATTAAATAGGACATAAATTTTAAGGTGTGGCTTACAATTACTTAAGTGACTCATCAATGATCATAAGTTCAATAAGAAATGAGAAAAACATCTGCACAATTTAAATCAGCATTTGAATGTTAATGTTAAATCATACTACAATCTCTTTTTTACAAAAATGAGTATAACCTTGCCTTTTTAAAGGCATCTTTATTAGAACTTTTAATACTATTTGCAATTAAGCTTCTCTCCATAGTTTATATTTTTATTATAGCTTTAAGTTTCTTCTAGTTTCAACAATGGTGATATAAATATATGAAGTGATTTTTTTTTATATGCAGTTAATGTGTAGATGTTAATTCAGAAAATATATTGTTTGAAACATCACTATTTCAGTTTCTTCAGAATTACCATGCTAATTTTAAAGTAGTTTCAGCATTGCCATGATTGATTGTTTTAAAATGAACTCTTCATTCAGAAGGTACTAGAAAAACCTAGCAGAAAATCATAATGCTGAACCTAAGGTTGCTGTAGCATTATGCATTGTGATGTCACAATCTCTTCACCAAATTTAGCTACATTGTAAAAGACCCTCTGGGCTTTTACATATAAAATATTTATTGTGTCACCTATTAAGCTTGTTGTATTGAGCTCCAGAGAGGAAACTGAAACCCATCAAAGTAGCTTCATGTTGGTGATGCTAGGGTTCAATACTTTCTTTCACGCAGATGAGGTCTCATTCAGCTTAATGATGCCTCCTACTGGTCTGAGAGTCAGATAATTTCCTGTTGAACAAATTGTGCTTAAGATGCAGAAAGAAAACAAAATTAACATTATTGAATAGTAGCTTTGAGAATGAAAGCTTCTTTTGAGCTAAGCAATTTTTAATTTTTTTTCTTCAGATAGGGAAGCAATTGTTGAAGAGTAGTTTAGGTTTGATAAGACCCTAAACAGAAGTAGGAAACATAAAACATTGAAAAAAAGTAATGGTATGTTTATGATTTTTCAATATACTGGTTTTACCAGTTTTATTAAACATTCAATTTGTTTTTAATTGACTACCCTAAGAATCTGTTAAAATAATACACTGGTGCATCATGCCAAATGTCAGTATTCAATTGTTGAGCATTTTAACTCTATACTAGAATTAAAGTATTATAAAGATACTTTCAGAACAAACTACTACTTTTTTACTGATAAAGAAATTGAAATTTTTTGAGAAGAACACAAATATTTTTCCACATTTTTTGCACATACAGATTGTCCCTTGGCTGAGAGTAACTATTTGCTTAAGCAGGAAATGTGATAAAATTAGGATCTAGAGCAATACTGTGTGCTGAACTTATGGAGTTAAAATGACAGTTTCAACAAAGGCAGAAAGAGGAATGTTCCAGAGCTATATTACACCACAATTTATAGTTACTGTAATTACTGATGAGAGGAAATTTGAAAGCTAGGTAACAGCAATAAGACAATGACAGCCATGGTACACACATGCTATCCAGAAGTAGCTGAGAAAAATAAGAGCAGCTTATGAATAGGATCTTCATGGGAAAAAAATTATGGGGCTAGGAGATACTCAGAATTAAATACATTCAATTTACTATGTTATTTCTTTTTCTCACAATTAACTTTTTTAATAAAAATTCTGAATATACAGAAAATATATAGTAGCTAAAATTTTTTAAATACTAAACATATGCCATTCACATTCGAGAAATCTTTATGTTTGATGTTATAGCAGCCCCATAAAGTTGATACTACAGATATCAACTGTAGTATCAAAGATATCAAAGATAAAAATAGAATTAAATGTTTGCCTAATGATCTAGGGCTGATGCTAAAGCTGAAGCTCCAATAATTTTGCCACCTGACGTGAAGAGCCAACTCTGGAAAAGACCTTGATGCTGGGAAAGATTGAGGGCAGGAGGAGAAGGGGGCAACAGAGAATGAGATGGTTGGATGGCATCACCAAGCCAATGGACATAAATTTGAGCAAACCCCAAGAGACAGTGAAGGACAGGGAAGTCTGGCATGATGCAGTCCATGGGGCTGCAAAGAGTCAGACAGGTCTTAGCAACTGAACAACAACAATGGACTATGTTTTTCATATAACTGAACCAGAATTTGTATCAATGATCATTTAGTTCAGAGACAAAACTTTTAAAAACTAGGCTATAAAGCACTTCCAGGAAGATAAAATAGGCATATTTGTCTCTATTACTCCTACTAAATATAAAATGCTGGACATTAATTATAGTAATCTATCTACACACACTCTCTCTGAAAGGTATAGAGAAGCAGCTAGACTCTCTGAAGACCTCAAACTCAAGGAAGGGCACATTCGTGATTTTGCTGGGTATTTTTTGACTCAGATAAAGTTATGACTGAAGAAGCCAATCTTGAAGTTACAACAATAGGCACAGTCCTTCTAACAAAGGACTAGAGAGAAAACATTTCTCTGTATAATGAGAAATGTTATAGGAGAAATATGAGAATGTTTCTCATAATGTTATATGAGAAATGTCTTCAGCTTTAGCATCAGCCCTAGATCATTAGGCAAGCATTTAATACTTTTTTCTCTTTGATATCTTTGATACTACAGTTGATATCTGTAGTATCAACTTTATGGGGTGTTATAACATCAAACATAAAGATTTATGAAATGTGCATGGCATATATATATTTAGAGGCCTAGAAAACATTTAGACAATAATTGTTCTTATCCAGACAAATATCACAGAAAAATAGAGTTTATACACTGACCCACACCAAAGAAGGCCAAATGGGAAGCCTACTATTCTACCCTCACAAAGCTGTAACAAGGTGCCTACCATGCAAGCTAGGATGAAGTCAGAGATAGACAGGTAGGGATTGGGATATTCATCCCAAAAGGGGGATAAAAAGCCCACGACCCTGAGGAATCAAGTTGATTCTACCACCCACACAAAATTAATGAGGATTCCTCCAAGTTTATACAGACTGAATAGAGAAAATGCACTTCTTCACCTTCTACTTAAAGAGGTGAGGTCCCCTACTTCCTGCAACAGAGCAGTATCAGAGAAAGGCAGCTAGAACAGAGGACTTAAATAAGGTCCAGAGGCTCATAAGCTAATATCCAAAATATGAAATTTTCTATTGAAAATCACACATCACAGCAAAAATCAGAATGATTTCAAACAGAATTTTAAAAGGATAATTCAGTGATGCAAATGTTGAGGTGACAGAGAATTTAGTCACCTAAATTAGTCACCTTGCAATCAGACAAAGATTGCATAGTAGCCATAACAAAATTACTAAGAAAAGAACAATTACAAACACAATTGAAACACATGAAATAATAGAACATTTCACCAAAGAAATGACAACTAAAAAGAAGAATCAAATGCATATAAAACAACTGAAATAAAAACTCAGTGAATTGACTTTAAAGCAGCATGTAGGAGAATGAATCATTGAAGTGGAATCTAGAACAATATAAATTACTAAAATAATAGAGATAAAATAGTGGGGAAAAAAATGAATAGACTATAATAAAATATCAAGCATTAGAGTCCTGGGAGTAGAGGAAAAGGAGGAGAAACTGAAACATACTTGCAGAATTAATGGCTAAAATTTTCCAAATTTGGCAAAAGACATTAACCTGCAGATTTAAGGAGGTGAATGAATCCAAAATAGGATATAGTCAAAGAAATCTACATGACATGATAGCTGAAATTCTGAACACCAGAGTTAAAATATTGAAAACAGCAAGACAAAATCACAACTTACCAATTAGGAAAACAATTTAAATGACAGGAATTTGTCTCCAATTAAGAGACCATAGAGGGAAGAGGAGGTTGCACAATGTTTTTAATGTGCTCAAAAACTTGTCATCCCAGAATCCTATATGCAATGTAAATAAACTTCAGTAATGAATGGGAAATCAAGACATTACCAGATGAAAGAAAGCTGATGTAACTTATCATCATCATGCATGCATGCTCAGCCACTCAGTCATGTCTGACTCTTTGTGACCTCATACACTGTAACCCACCAGGTTTCTGGGCCCATGGGATTCTCTAGGTAATACTGGAGTGGGTTGCCATTTACTGCTCCAGGGAATCTCCCTGACCCTGGTGTCGAACCCATATCTCCTGCGTCTCCTGCTTAGGCAGGCAGATTCTTATCATCATCAGACCAATCTTAAATGAATGTCTACAAAAGTCATCTAAACAGAAAAGAAACAGTACGTTAAGGTATCATCAGGCATCAGTAAAGACAGAAGCATACAGTAAGCAAAAAATTGAGCAAACAAAATGGACTGTGTTTTCTTCTTGAATTTTTATGTTTAACAATTGAAATAAAATTATAAAACTCTGATATGGTTCTTAATGAATGTTGAGAAAATATTTAACATAATCATAAATGGAAAGAAGCTGTAAAAGGATGTAGAAGGAGGTAAGGTTTATATACTTCATTCTTTCTGGGGAAATGACACCACCAAAAGACTATGATATCTACATCGGTATTTGTACCTATAGTTTATCTTTATCTCTGTTTACATGTATATAACACTTACAGCTATGATTCAAAAGCTACATAAAGAGATGCACTCAAAAATACTGTATGTAAAACAAAATAGATTTGTAAAAGCTGTTTGAGTAACACACAAAAAGTTAGGAAAAAGAAAGCAGAAATGGAAAACAAAAGAACAAACATAAAAAATGAGCTGGGAGACTTAGCCAAAATATACGATTATATCTTAAATGTAATGATTCTTCAAAAAACACAAACTTACAAAACTCACCAACTACGAAGTGCATAATTTGAAGAGCCCTATCGGTATTAAAGAAGCTGAAATTGTATTTAAGACTCTCTCTCTAAAGACATTCCCAGATCCAGAGCGTTTCCTCGAAGAATTCTACCAAATGAATAAAGAAGTCTTGGAGTCAATTCTAGAAAATCAAGAAAAGGACAAATTTCCCAATTAATTTGTGTAGCTGAGATTACCTTAACACTGAAGATAGTTTAAAAAAAGAAAGAAAGAAAGAAAATCATGGACCAGCATCCTTCATATATATAAGCTCAAAACACAAAATAGTAGCAAGTAGAATTCATGAATATATAAAAAGAAATTATTCTCCATGCCCTGGTGGTATTTATTCCAGAGAGGTAAGTCTAATGATGGTTTTTAAAGGCTCAGACAGTAAAGAGTCTGCCTGCAATGAGAGAGACCCATGCTCGATCCCTAGGTCAGGAAGATCCCCTGGAGAGGGAAAGGGCAACTCACTCCAGTATTCTTGCCTGGAAAATACCATGGATGCAGGAGCCTGGTGGGCTACTGACATTTTCATTCCCGTGGCCACTGCTGAGTTTTCCAAATTTGCTAACATATTGAGTGCAGCACTTTCACAGCAGCATCTTTTAGGATTTGAAATAGCTCAACTGGAATTTCATCACCTCCGCTAGCTTTTTTTGTATTGATGCTTCCTAAGGCCCACTTGACGTTGCATTCCAGGATATCTGTCTCTAAGTGAGTGATCACACCACTGTGGTTATCTGGGTCATGAAGATCTTTTCTATACAGTTCTTCTGTGTATTCTTGCCACCTCTTCAGCATTATTGTTCACTCAGCTAACTAAGATGGCAAAGTAGAAGGACATGCGCTCATCATCTTTTCCTGCGGGAACTTCAAAATGACAGCTTCCTACTGAACAACCGTCGACAGAATGTTGGATCCCACCAAAAAAATACAACCCACATCCAAGAGCAAAGGAGATGCCCAAGCAAGACAGTAGGAAGGGCGAAATTGAATTTAGAATCAAACCCCATACCTGCCAGAGATGCTCAGAGGTCTCAAACAAAACCTTGTGTGCACCAGGAGACTCTACCAAGACTGAGCCAGACCTGCCTTTGAGTGTTTAAGTGTCTCCTGTGGAGGTACAGGTCAGCAATGGCTTGTCAGAACTTACACAGGACTGGGGAAACCGATTCTTGGAGGGAACATACAAAACCTGGTGTGCACCAGGACCCAGAAGAAAGGAGCAGTGGCCCCACAAGAGACTGACCCAGACTTGCCCATGAGTGTCCAGGAGTCTCCAGCACAGGCGTGCATCAGTGGTAACTTGGTGCAGGGTCGGGGGCCCTGAGTGTGGCAGTGGTGCACAGAACCTGTTGAAGGAGGTCCATTGTCTTCATTACCTCCACCATACTTTGTCCTCAGGTCAAACAACAGGGAGGGAACACAGTCCCTCCCATCAACAGAAAGTTGGATCAAAGATTTACTGAGCATGACCCATCAGAACAAGACCCAGTTTCCCCCTCAGTCAGTCTCTCCCATAAGGAAACTTCCATAAGCCTCTTATCCTTATCCATCAGAGTGCAGACAGACTGAAAACCACAATCATAGAAAAGTGATCAGATGGACCACAGCCTTGTCTAATTCAATGAAACCATGGCCACCCATGATGGATGGATCTCCGTGGAGAGTTCTGACAAAACGTGGTTCACTGAAGAAGGGAATGGCAAACCACTTCAGTATTCTTGACTTGAGAACCCCATCAACAATATGAAAAGGAAAAAATATAGGACAGTGAAAGATGAACTCCCCAGGTCAGTAGGTGCCTAATATGCTACTGGAGAACAATGGAGAAATACCTCCAGAAAGAATGAAGTGATGAAGCCAAAGCAAAAACAACACCCAGCTGTGGATGCCACTGGTGATGGAAGTAAAGTTCTATGCTATAAAGAACAATATAGCATCAGTTCAGATCAGTCGTTAAGTCGTGTCCGACTCTTTGCGACCCCACAGACTGCAGCACGCCAGGCCTCCCTGTCAATCACCAACTACTGGAGTTTATTTAAACTCATGTCTGTTGAGTCAGTGATACCATTCAAATACTTCATCTTCTGTCATCCCCTTCTCCTGCCTTCAATCTTTCGCAGCATCAGGGTCTTTTTAAATGAGTCAGTTATTCACATCAGGTGGCCAGAGTATTGGAGTTTCAGCTTCAGCATCAGTCCTTCCAATGAATATTCAGGACTGATTTCCTTTAGCATGGACTGGTTGGATCTCCTTGCTATCCAAGGGACTTTTAAGAGTCTTCTCCAACACTACAGTTCAAAAGCATCAATTCTTCAGTGCTCAGCTTTCTTTCTAGCCCCCCACACACATCCATATATGACTACTGGCAAAACCATAGTTTTGACTAGACAGACCTTTGTTGGTTGGTCATAACTTTTCTTTAAAGGAGCAAGTGTCTTTTAAATTCCAAACTGCAGTCAAAAACTGCAGTGATTTAGGAGCCCCCAAAAATAAAGTCAGTCACTGTTTCCATTGTTTCTCCATCTGTTTTCCATTAAGTGATGGGACAAGATGCCATGATCTTAGTTTTCTGAATGTTGAGCTTTAAGACAACTTTTTCACTCTCCTCTTTCACTTTGATCAAAAGGATCTTTAGTTCTTCTTCACTTTCTGCCATAAGGATTTATGGTGTCATCTACATATCTGAGGTTACTGATATTTCTCCCGGCAATCTTGATTCCAGCTTGTGCTTCATCCAGCCCAGCATTTCTCATGAAGTACTCTGCATATAAGTAAATAAACAGGGTGACAATTTACAGCCCTGACATACTCCTTTCCCAATTTGGAACCAGTCTGTTGTTCCAGGCCCAGTTCTAACTGTTGCTTCTTGAACTGCATACAGATTTCTCAGGAGGCAGGTCAGGTGGTCTGGTATTCCCATATCTTTCAGAATTTTCCACAGTTTGTGGTAGTCCACATAGTGAAAGGTTTTTTCATAGTCAATACAGCAGAAGTAGATGTTTTTCTGGAACTCTCTTGCTTTTCAATGATCCAAAGATGTTGGTGATATGATCTCTGGTTCCACCACCTTTTCTAAATCTAGCTTGAACATCTGGAAGTTCACAGTTCATGTATTGCTGAAGCCTGGCTTTGAGAATTTTGAGCATTACTAAGCTAGCATGTGAGATGAGTGCAATTGTGCAGTAGTTTGAGCATTCTTTGGCATTGCCTTTCTTTGGGATTGGAATGAAAACTGACCTTTTCCAATCCTGTGACCACAGCTGAGTTTTCCAAATTTTCTGGAATATTGAGTGCATCACTTTCACAGCATCATCTTTTAGAATTTGAAATAGCTCAACTGGAATTCCATCACTTCCACCTCCATCACTTCAAGTGTAGTGATGGTTCCTAATGCCCGCTTGACTTCACATTCCAGAATGTCAGATCCTAACAGAAGCGGAAGATATTAAGAAGAGGTGTCAAGAATACACAGAAGGACTATACAAAAAAAAAAAGATCTTCACAATACTGCATAGGAATCTGGAATGTTAGGTCCATGAATGAAGGTAAATTGAAACTGCTCAAACAGGAGATGGAAAGAGTGGGAACATCGACATTTTAGGATTCAGTGAACTAAAATGGACCGGAATGGGTAAATTTAACTCAGATGACCATTATATCTACTACTGTGGGCAGGAATCCCTTAGAAGAAATGGAGTAGCCATCATAGTCAACAAAAGAGTCTGAAATGCAGTACTTGGATGCAATCTCAAAAATGATAAAATGATCTCTGTTTATTTCCAAAGCAAGCCATTCAATATTTTACAGTAATCCAAGGCTATGTCCTATCCAGTAATGCTGAAGAAGCTGAGTCGAATGGTTCTATGAAGACCTACAACACCTTATAGGACTAACACCCAATAAAAGATGCCCTTTTCATTATAGGGGATTGGAAGGCAAAAGTAGGCAGTCAAGAGATACCTGCAGTAACAGGCAATTTGGCCTTGGAGTACAGAATAAAGAAGGGCAAAGGCTAATAGAGTTTTGCCAAGAGAACACACTCATCATAGCAAACACCCCCTTCCAACAACACAAGAGAAGGCTCTACACATGAGCATCACCAGATGGTTAATACCAAAATCAAACTGATTATATTCTTTCCAGCCAATGATGGAGAAGCTCTATACAGTTAGCAAAAACAAGACTGGGAGCTGACTGTGGCTCAGATTATGAACTCCTTATTGCCAAATTCAGACTTAAATTGAAGAAAGTAGGGACAACCACTAGATCATTCAGGTATGGCCTAAATTAAATCCCTTATGATTATACAGTGGAAGTGACAAATAATAACATTATGAAAATTAATACTAAAAATAAGTAACTTATTATTATAACATCATACTATGTTTTAGATAGAATTTAAACTCAGGTAGGGCTACCAGATTTGACAAATAAAAGCATGCACATATACAAATATAATGTAGATATTGATGTAGACATAGATATAGACATATATACAGATATATGTTGGAAATGTAAAATATACAACTATTTTGAGAAGAAGTGAGGCAGTTTCTTATATTGTAGAAGAGGTAAGCATATTCTTAGCAACCATTATAGTCATTCTACTCTGAAGTGTTCAATCACGAAAAATCAAATCATAAATCATCGCAATATGCCAGCAAACTTAGAAAACTCAGCAATGGCCACAGGACTGGAAAAGATCAGTTTTCATTCCAATGCCAAAGAATGTTCAAACTACTGCATGATTGCACTAATTTCACATGCTAGCAAAATAATGCTCAAAATTCCCCAAGTTAGACTTCCACAGACATGAACTGAGAATTCCCAGATGTTCAAGCTGGATTCAGAAGAGGCACAAGAACCAGAGATAAAATTGCCAACATCCATTGGGTCATAGATAAAGGAAGAGAATTCCAGAAAAACATCTACTTCTTCTTCATTGACTACGCTAACGCCTTTAACTGTGTGGATCACAACAAACTGTGGGAAATTCTTAAAGAGATGGGAATACCAGATCACCTTACCTGCCTTCTGCGAAACCTGTATGCAAGTCAAGAAGCAACAGTTAGAACCAGACATGGAACAATGGACTTATTTAACTTAAATACAGAGTACATCATGCGAAATGCCGGGCTAGATGAAGCACAAGCTGGGATCAAGATTGTCAGAGAAATATCAATAACCTCAGATATACAGATGGCACCATCCTTATTGCAGAAAGAGAAGAGGAACTTAAGGGCCTCTTGATGAAGGTGGAAGACAAGAGTGGAAAAGCTGACTTAAAACTCAACATTCAAAAAACGAAGATCATGGCATCCTGTCCCATCACTTCATGGCGGAAAAATAGGGAAACAATGGAAACAGTGACAGACTTTATTTTCTTGGTCTGCAAAATCAGTGCAGATGGTGACCACACCATGAAATTAAGATGCTTGTTCCTTGGAAGAAAAGCTACAACCAATCTAGACAGCATACTAAAAAGCAGAAACAATATTTTGCCAACAAAGCTCTATAGTGAAAATTATGGTTTTTTCCAGTAGTCATTGTATGGATGTGAGAGTTGGATCTAAAGAAGGCTGAAAGACAAAGAAAAATTGATGCTTTTTAACTGTGGTGTTGGAGAAGACTCTTGAGAGTCCCTTGGACTGCAAGATCAAACCTGTCAATCCTAAAGGAAATCAACCCTGAATATTCATTGGAAGGACTGATGCTTAAGCTGAAGCTCCAATATTTTGACCGCCTGATGTGAAGAGCCAACTCATTAGAAAAGACCCTTATGCTGGGAAAGATTGAAAGTAGGGGGAGATGGGTACAACAGAAGACAAGACGGTTGGATGCATCACCAACTCAAAGGACATGAGTTTGAGCAAGCTCCAGGAGGTGGTGAAGGACAGGGAAGCCTGGCGTGCTGTAGCCCATGGGGTCTCCAAGAGTCAGACACAACTGAGCAACTGAACAACATGTCCATACAGACTTGTACATAGACATTTATAGCAGATTTATCTTTGCTAGCTAAAACCTGAAAACAAGTCAGATGCCCATGTAAAGGTGACTAGATAAACAAATTGTAATATATGCATATAATTAAAGGCTTTTCAGCAATAATAAGAAATGGACTTATTGATATATAGGCTTCTCTGGTGTCTCGGATGGTAAAGAATCAGCCTGCAATGTGAGAGGCCCAGGTTTGATCCCTGGGTTGGGAAGATCTCCTGGAGAAGGGAATGGCAACCCACTCCAGTATTCTTGCCTGTAAAACTCCATAGACAGAGGAGGCTGGAAGGCTACAGTCCAAACGGTTGCAAAAAGTTGGACATGACTAAATGACTAACATTCTTTCTTTCTTATTGATATACACAGCAAGGTAGATGAAACCCAAAATAATTTTACTGAATGAAAATTACACATAATTCTACAAATGTTAAGCTAGGTTATACTGACAGAAAATAGATTGGTAAGAGAAAAAAAGTGCAAATGTGTCCTAGAATTAGAAATATCAATTTCCTCTATTTTTACTCTGTGTTTTTAACAGGACATCAGATTCAATTAAATAACATATATCTACCAGATCATCTTCATTAAATCAAGAATAATTAGTTTTCCTCTGCATTTTTTGGGGGGGGGATAATACTGACTATATTTTAGCTTTAATTATTGTTCCCACTCAATATAGCATAAAAATTGCTACAGAAAAATTATTTGAAAACAGTTGCTTATCATAAAATTGTTGTTTCTGATTAACAGTAATAACCATTTAAAATGTATAGGCAGTTTTTAAAATAGGAGAGGAAAAAAATAGAGGAGGGCCTTTAAATTCTGTTACTTATCCGAAATTGTACTTAAACAAAATTTTAATGTTACAAATTATTTAAATGATGTAATTATCTCCAGAGTAAATAATTTCTTTTACTATCCATGCTATAAATGAGGAACAAATTACATATTTTAGATACATTTAAAATAACTTCTTAAGTTATGCATTGTTTTCTATTTTTCTATTAACAAACAAGAATATATCTATTAATGCATAATAAATACATATTATGCAAAAATTTAGCATTTTAATAAGCAAACACATCTCAAAGTTTCTGTGGGTCCAGAATCTGGATACAGCTTAGCTAGATGCCTGTGTCTCACAAAGTTGCAATCAAGGTGTTAACTGGGGATGTAGTTTCATGTAAAGTCTCCACTGGAGAAGATCCACTTCTAAGACAACTCACTTAATTGTTGACAGGATTCAGTTTCCGGGGTTTTATTGGATTAAGGCCTAGGTTACTCAGAATATACAGAATAAGGGTCTCTTTCAGGTGCTTGCCACATGGACTTCTCAGTGGAGCATCTCAAAAGATGTCAAAAACTTAATCAGAGCAAGAAAGCAAAGAGGCAAGGGAGAATGCTACCAAAATTTAGAGAGAATTCTAGTAGGAGGACTATCTACTCTTTTGTAACCTAAACATGAAAATGATATCCTTTTACCTGCAATTTATTCTTTTTGGTAGAAGCAATGGTTAGGTACAGACCAAACACAAATTGAGGAGGATTACATAAAGTTGTGAATACCAAGAGACAGGAGGGGATTTTGAAGTTTGCCTACAATACTTATCACAAGGAAAACTTCAATTTTCTTTGTTTTCTTGATATTTTACTATCTCCTTTTACTTTGTAGGATACAGAACACCCAGAACTGATTTGAAAATGTACCCTTAAGATTTTATTCCTCATTAATCACTCACTCTGTACTGAATCTATGTTAGGTTTTTTCAGAAAAACAGAAGCAATAGGATATAGCTTTAGATATAGATGGACTTCCCTGGTGGCTCAGACGTAAAGAATCCTCCTACAATGGGGAAGACTTAGGTTCAATCCCTGGGTTGGGAAGATCCCCTGGAGGAGAGCATGGCAACCCACTCCAGTATTCTTGCCTGGAGAATTCCTATGGACAGAGGAGCCTGTTGAGCTACAGTCCATGGGGTGGCAAAGAGTTGGACATAACTGAGCAACTAAGCACATAAGTACATATACATAGATATAAATTTAGATACAAATACAGATAGATTTATTTTAAACAAATTGGCTAACACAATTATGGAGGCTGGTAAGTCCAACATGCAAATGCTGCAGGACTGGCCAAAAAGCTGGAGACTTAGGACAACTGATATTCCAATGCAAATCTGAAACACATCTACTATAGAAACAGTAAGCAAATGTCACAGGTGAAGCCTGAAGGCAATTTGCTGAAGAACATTTTGTTGCTCTAGGGATGCTGGGCTTTTTTGTTTTGTTCAGACTTTTAACATATTGGATGAGGCCCACATTATAGAAGTCAATCCGCTTTACTCAAAGTCTACTAAAGATTAACTACTAAATGTCAGTATTATCTGAAAATACCCTCACAGAGGCACCAAGATTGATGTTTGACCAAATACCTGGGCCTCGTGGTCCAGCCAAACTGACAAAACAAGAAAAGCAAACAAAGAAAACCCAACCTTACAAATACCTACAGCAGACAAAAAAATAAAAATAAAAAACAAAAACATAAAACCTAGAGCTAATGTGTAAATTACACTGTTAACCTGGAATGAACCCAAGAATAAATTGACTCATAAATTATATTACTTTCAAAGACAAGTAAAACTTTCACTGATATCTAATCAGGTGCTTTCACTATAACTTTTTCAAAGATAGACATAGATTAGATTAAATGAGAAGAATTTAAGTTTTAAAGTGTAGGTTTTAAAACTTAAGCTCTGAAGTTGAAAGAAGTCTGTTGAAACTTTGAAGACAAAAGAACAAAACCAAAGTTCCTAAGTTTACACAAGTTACTAAGATCAACCAAAGAACTTTATATTCAGATTTTTACATTTTAATGAGTTTAGAATTTTACTAAGTTACTAAGTTACACAAGTTACTAAGATCAACCAAAGAACTTTATATTCAGATTTTTACATTTTAATGAGTTTAGAATTTTACTATTGAAAAATGTCCTGGTATATGAAGAAACTTTGGTTTCTTTGGTATTTTGATAGCAAAATTTGGTGTATCAATCTATTTTCATCTGTCCATCTCTGTCTTTAATATATTCACAAAGACTAATTTAGATGATTAAGTTACAGGCATGACTGCTTTACTGTAATTTTCTCAAGGGTCAACATCTTTACTAATTCACCTCTAGCATTCTGGATGGGGTACCCATTATATTTATATAATCATCCAATCAATATTGACAAATTAACTTGAAAATTTTGGCTAAGTTTGCCATAAAAATTTTGAAATGTTTTTATATTAGTTAGAACATCTAGTAGATAAGATGTTACTATTCAAACCAATTATTATTAGAAATGTGTAGTTTTCTTCTCTAGAAGCTAAAAATGTTCCTTTACAAAGGAGAATCCTTATAGATCAGAGATAGAAACCTATCATTTGACAAAAGAGTCTACTGAAGTTCAGAAGGAGCAACTTTTGGTCTAAATTACAGCTTGTATGGTTAAAGTCTTATCATAATACTTTTTGAACTTAATGCAAGATAGTTTTACTCATGTGATTTTAGAATATATACCAGGTTACAATAATTATCTTGTTCACATTTTACAAGGATAGAATCATGCTTTTAACTTTTGATTAAATATTTTTAATCTTATATGACCACATAACAGATTTTAGAATTAAAAAGTAGTGTTATTTTTTATTTTCAAAATTATAAAACATATTATTGAGTGAAGTCACTGTCCATTGTTATTATGCCAAATTACCTAAATTTAATGTAGTACAATCTGGTTCTTATTTTAAAGTTCAATCAATTATTAACATTGTAATAGCAACCCTTAATATTCACTCATGAAGATTCTAAATATAAAAGCCTTTTGCTTTACTAACAAACTATCTACTTTTTCTTAGAAACTGAAACACCAAAGCATGACCTTAAACAAATTCCACACTGTGATCAGGTCTCACCATCACCTGCCTCCCTGGTGTGTTTATGGAACTATGGTCAGTAATCTTGCTATGCCAACAATTAGTGATCATGTGATGCTGGTATTGTTTGAATGTTATGTGCAGGGGAGATGCTCAACAGCAACCTGTACTTTGACACCCCACCCAGTTTCTGTGACAACTGAACAGTCAGGGTGACATTTACCTACATAGTCTTCGAAACATTAAATATATTACCTGTTTCTGTTCACCTCTGTTTCCACATCTTAGTATTTCCTTAGAGTTGATTACTGAAAATGCCAGACTTCTCACTACATTCAGGGATTTTGTGAAGTTTTTCAATATCAAAATGACATTCTAATAAATATAGCATTGCTTTCATAATTTACAGATATATAAAATATATATTAATACAAGTATCTCATTACTTTGATTATTAACTTTCTTTGCTTTGTGGTTCATAGTTCACTATTCTGACACCAGCAACTATCTTGCCAGTAGTGTTTCAGAATGTCATTTTCACTAGTGTGGATCTGAAAGAGAAGTTGTAGAACATAAGTTCGGTTTATTTATAAATACAAATGGAAATTTGAAGTTCAGTTCTTTTAAAAACTTTATAAAGGACAGCCTTTTCCCAGGATTAACTTTAAAGTATTTTAGTTAGGTTGGAGATAAAGTCAACTGTCTGCTTTTTATATTTTCCAGATGAGTGAGGTCTCTACAATTTCTTTAGTAATTTTTGTGTCCTTATATTCCTTTACACACATATCCTGTCTCTCCCTCTCTCTACCACTCTCTCTCCCTTCCTCCAACCTCTGTCAACATTATTATTTACAAACCAGAAGTTCCCCAATGAAACTCTAAGACATTTTCATATGCTGATAGTCAAGTGAGGAAAGTAAATATAATTGTAATGTATCTTCTTGTCATTAGAGAATACCATCTACTTTCTTGAGACAAATTGTATAGTACTTTAAGATTATGTCCTTTAAGTTTCTTGAAGTTAAATTTTGCTTAATGAAAATATAGTGATTTTGATTTTATTTATTTTTTCATTTGCTTTTGTTTGGAAAAATAAAAAGGCATATTATACTTTTTACCTTATTTTTAACAACTTCTAAAATTTAATAGTCATAAAACTACTATATTTTCTTCTATAGCTCTTCCTGGCTTTAAAATATTACTTAGAACTTTAAATTTGTATTTTAATCAGGAGTTAGACTGACAACATTACAGTCATAGCACATGGGTACCAGTTTGTGCTCCATAACTTTTGAGCTTTATGACATTGAGCAAGTGATATTGTTTCTCCAACTCTGCTTCATTATCTGCAGAATGAAAATAATAACTATTGTCCTGGGTAAATGGGGTATATTCTAGGTTTGCAACATTGGGTTAATGTGAAAAATCAGTCAGTGTAGCACAATGAGTGATGATCTTTTGATGGGTCAACTTCACTAGGTTGCAGTAACCAGTTGTTCAATAAAATGCTAATTATATGCTGCTGTGGTATTTTGTGGATGTGCTTAAACTTCATTGTCAGTGACTTTATTTAATTGAAGTTTAGTTGATTTACAATGTCATATAAGTTTTAGGGGTATCACAGTGATTCACTTATGCATCTATCTATCTATCTACCTACCTACCTATCTACACTCTTTTTTCAGATTCTTTTCCCTTATAGGTTATTATAAAATATTGACTATAGTTCTCTGTGTATAGAGTAGGTGCTTGTGGTTATCTCTATTATGTATGTGCATGCTAAGTAGCTTCAGTCATGTCCAACTTTATGTGACCCTGTGGGCTGTAGCTCTCTAGCTCCTCTTTCCATGGGATTCTCCAGGCCAGAATACTGGAGAGTATTGCCATGCCCTCCTCCAGGCTATATTATGTATAGTACTATGTATATGTTAATCCTCCTAATTTGTCCCTCCCCATGTTCCTAACCATAAGTTTATTTCCTATGTTTGTGGGTCTATTTCTATTTTTTAAATAAGTTCATTTGTATCTTTTTTTTTTCATATTCCACATATAAGTGATTTAATATTTATTTATTCTGACATATCACTTAGTATTATAATCTCTAGGTTTATCCATGTTGCTGCAAATGGCATAATTTCCTTCTTTTTATGGTTGAGTGCTGCAGTGAACATTGGGGTACATGTATCTTTCCAGATTAATATTTTCATTTTCTTATGTCTTTGGTAAATATCTAGAAATGGAACAATGGATTCGATTATAGATCAATTTTTAATCCTTTGGGGAACATCCATACTGTTTTCCATAGTGGCTGTACTAGTTTATAATCCCTTCAATAGTGTACAAATTTCCCTTTTCTCCACATACTCACCAACACATAATTTTTATGTTTTTTTATTGATAGTCATTCTAACATATGTGATGTTATATCTCATTGTGAGTATGATTTTCATTTTCCTGATGATTAGTGATGTTATGTATCTTCTAATGGTCTGTGGGGCTATCTGTATGTCTTGGGTTGTTGTCTCTTTAGAACTAAAAACAAAAACAAAAAACAAAACAACTACTTTCCTGAGATAGCACAAATTATAGAAAATAATTCTGTCCCATGATAGAAAAATTTTTTTTCTTTTACAATTCTCTGCTCCAGGTGTAATAAACATTGGCACACCACTAGTAGATAATACAGCATTTGAATGAGCAATGAGTGGGTAGTGAGTAGTTATAACCCCCATATAGGTCATCCACATATTGTATGTTTGACTTAACTTTCAGTTGATTGCTAATTACGTTTAGAGGAAGAATGTCCAAGTAAACAGTGACAAATGAACATGATGGTGATGCTGTTCTTGCCTTATTTACTGACCTACTTACTTGGATAGTTATATATAACACTATTATATTTGCCTGCAAAATCGTTGGTTTCTAACAAGCTAATTGTTGAGGTTCAAAAGTTACTAAGTCAGCAACGAAGGCTGCCAATAGTAAGCATCTAAATAACATTTAAATAATAAGTTACATGACTTGCTGAAGCAAATGTGAAGATGTGAGACTGAGAGTGTTTACTGCCATCTGAAAATAAACAACAAATTTCTTCAAGAGAATACAATGCTAGTTGTAATTAAATTCTAATAGGCAAATTATGTTAACTGTTTTAAGTTACAAAGTCAATGTTCAAGCCAACAGGACTCAGAGGATACAATAATTTCCTGTTACCAAAGTGACCTATGAGCATTAATAAGGTTTCATTTTTTTTTATTTCCTTTTGCAAGTTCCCAGGAAGATTGATTCATTAATTATCAAAGTTTATCAGATGATACCAGAAAATAATAATAAGACCATTTCTTTTGAGGGTAATAGACATCATCGGGTACTAGTTGAATGGCTGAGTGTAACTTTAAAATGAACATAAATAGAAATGTGCCTTTGACATATAGTTAGATAAATATGTTGTAAATATCTTAAAATTGTATCATTCTTTCCCCAAACACATCCACTGAGTCCTGTGCCTATAGGACCATCAACCTTCTATATATAAGGTGATTATAATCAAATAAGCTATATTTACTACTGAAAATTTTAAACTTACTCTCCAATATTTATATGATTGAAAAAGTTTTACAATAACATAACATAATTGCTGCATCAGATTGTTGAGTGAAATATTCACAACCACCTTTATTGAAATATTTTTTTAAACAAGAACATTGATTATGAGTTTCCATATAAGGTAATAATTTAAAAAATAATTATAGGGAAGGCAGTAGGCACCAGATTATAATACAGAAAAGCTGTGACTTATTCCAAAGTCACATTTTTAGAATAAAACCTAGCAGATGCATTAACTCAAGATAAAGAAGATGAAAAATCTGTTGGTAGAGGATGAGACTGAAGCAAAAAACCCAAACTATGAGCTTTACTGTTTCACTAATCTCACACCTGCTTATGGACTAAGTAAAGTAAGATGGCGGAGTAGAAGGACATGCACTCATCGTCTCCTATGAGAACACACTGAAATCGCAACTAGCTGCTGAACAACCATCAACAGGAGAATGTTGGATCCCAACAAAAAAAAAAGATACCCTGCATCCAAGAACAAAGGAGAAGCCCCAACAAGATGGTAGGAGGAGAGCAATCACATTTAAAATCAAATCTCATACCCTTGAGAGATTCTCAGAGGGCACAAACAAAAGCTTGTGTGCACCAGGACCCAGGAAAAAGAGCAACTGCCTCCAGAAGAGAGTGAGCCAGACCTGCCTTTGAGTCTTTGAGTGTCTCCTAGAGAGACGTGACTTAGCAGAAGTTGGCTGTGGGGACAGGGTCTCTGGCTGCAGCACACCTGGGAGGCGTGTGACATAACTCCTTTTAATGAGGGTCACCATTAGCTCCACTATGGAACCACCAAGAAGATGACCCACACACTGGAGAATAATTATACCAAAGACATTCTCGCACTTTTGCAAAAGCTTTAGGACACACAAGAGATTTCCCAACCTTGGGATATGGCAAAGGGACTGAGAACCCCCAGGGAAGCAGGGCAAAGGCTAATGGAGTTTTGCCAAGAGAATGCACTGGTCACAGCAAACACCCTTTTCCAACAACACAAGAGAAAACTCTACACATGGACATAACCAGATGGTCAATAGTGAAATCAGATTGATCATATTCTTTGCAGCCAAAGATGAAGAAGCGCTATAGAGTCAGCAAAAAACCAAACCAACCTGAGAGCTGACTGCTGTTCACATCATGAAAACTTTATTGAAAAATAGACCTAAATTGAAGAAAGTAGGGAAAACCACTGGCCTTTCAGATAGGACTTAAATCAAATCCCTTTCAATTATACAGGGGAAATGACAAATATATTTCAGGGATTATACCTGATAGACACAGTGCCTGAAGAAGTATGGATGGAGGTTCATAACATTACACAGTAGGCAGTGGTCAAAACCATCCCCACGGTGGGGCAGGGGGGAGGCGGGGTGGCGGGGGAATGCAAAAAGGCAAAATGGCTGTCTGAGGAGGCCTTACAAATAGCTGAGAAAAGAAGAGAAGTAAAAGGCAAAGGAGAAAAGGAAAGATATATGCATCTGATTGCAGAGTTCCAAAGAATAGCAAGGAGAGATAAGAAAGCCTTTTTGAGTGAATAATGCAAAGAAATAGAGGAAAACAAAAGAATGGGAAAGACTAGAGGTCTCTTCAAGAAAATTAGAGATTCCAAGGAAACATTTCATGCAAAGATGGGTACAATAAGGGACAGAAACAGTATGGACCTAACAGAAGCAGAAAATATTAAGAAGAGGTGGCAGGAATACACAGAAGAACTATATAAAAAAGATCTTAATGACCCAGATAACCATGATGGTATGATCACTCACCTAGAGCTAGACATCCTGGAGGGCAAAGTCAAATGGGCCTTGGGGAGCATCACAGTGAACAAAGCTAGTGGAGATGACGGAATTCCAGCTGAGTTATATAAAATTCTAAAAGACAATGCTATGAAAGTGCTGCACTCAATATGCCAGCAAATTTAGAAAACTCAGCGGTGGCCATAGGACTGGTAAAGGTCAGTTTTCATTCCAATACCAAAGAAAGGCAATTCCAAAGAATGTTCAAACTATCGCATGACTGAACTCATTCACATACTACCAAAGTGATGCTCAAAATTCTCCAAGCTAGACTTCAACAGTACGTGAATCGTGAACTTCCAGATGTTCAATCTGGATTTAGAATAGACAGAGGAGCCGGAAATCAAATTGACAACATCCGATGGATCATAGAAAAAGCAAGAGAGTTCCAGAAAAAAAAATCTACTTCTGCTTTTTTGACAACACCAAAGCCTTTGACTGTGTGGATCACAACAAACTAGAAAATTCTTAAAGAGATGGGAATATTAGACTACCCTGCGTGCCTCCTGAGAAATCTGTATGCAGTTCAAGAAGTAACAGTTAAAACTGGACATGGAACAACAGACTGGTTCCAAATCGGGAAAGGAGTACATCAAGGCTGTATGTTGTCACCCTGCTTATTTAACCTATATGCAGGATACATCATGTGAAATTCTGGCTGGATGAAGCACAAGCTGGAATCAAGATTGCCGGGAGAATTATCAATAACCTCAGATATGCAGATGGCAAAACCGTTATGGCAGAAAGCAAAGAGGAATTAAAGAGCCTCTTGATGAAGGTGAAAGAGGAGAGTGAAAAAGCTGACTTAAAATTCAACATTCAGAAAATGAAGATCATGGCATTCTGTCCCACCACTTCATGGCAGAAAGATGGGGAAGCATTAGAAACTATGAGAGACTTTATTTCTTTGGACTCCAAAATTACTGAAGATGGTTACGGCAGCCATGAAATTAAAAGACACTTGCTCCTTGGAAGAAAAGCTATGACCAACCTAGAGAGTATAGTAAAAAGCAGAGACATTACTTTACCAACAAAGGTCTGTCTAGTCAAAGCTTTGGTTTTTCCAGTAGTCATGTGTGGATTTGAGAGTTGGGCTATAAAGAAAGCTGAGCACTGAAGAATTGATGTTTTTGAACTGGGATGTTGGAGAAGACTCTTGAGAGTCCCTTGGACAGCAAGGAGATCCATCCAGTCCGTCGTAAAGGAAATCAGTCCTGAATATTCATTGGAAGGACTGATACTGAAACTGAAGCTCCAATAGTTTGGCCACTTGATGAGAAGAACTGATTCACTGGAAAAAAAATCCTGATGCTGGGAAAGATTGAAGGTGGGAGGAGAAGGGGACGACAGAGGATGAGATGGTTGGATGGTATCACCGACAGGATGGACATGAGTTTGAGTGATCTCCAGGAGTTGGTAATGGACAGGGAAGCCTGTTGTGTTGCAGTTCATGGGGACACAAAGAGTCAGACACAACTGAATGACTGAACTGAACTGAATGTTATTATAAGAAGATAGAAACATATTGTGTTTGAATAAGTTTATTATATGTTACAGAATTCATATTTTTTTAAGAATTAAGTAATAAATTTCATGTAAATCTTATCACAGCATATGACAATAAACAATACTGTATTGTAGGCATCATAGTGTTTCTTAAGCACTCATAACATTATTTTTCCCTAATTATTGAAAAAATGCCTATTTTTCCTAAGGATAATGGAAAACATAGTGAATTACATATAAAATAGCAATGGGCATGTGACCTTGCTAACATATCTACTAGTAAGACTTCAATAAACTTTCTGCTAAACTGTTACTATTCCTCTTTTTTCAAATTTATGTCATTTGTTAGAAGCCACTTTAAATCTTTTCCTGGTTTCATATTTTTTAACTTATCATATTTTTTAACATTTTGATAACTTCTTTTAAGAACCATATTTTGTGATAATTGTGGTAATAGCAATAAAAGTTAATACATAGTTAATGGCTACTCAGTGTTTTATCCCTTTTATTAATTCATGACTTGAACACTTTAGTTGGATTATTTCATTTGACCTCATGACCAACATATTAATATTTTCCTTGACTACTTTGTTTTATTTTCTGGTTTTTCTTTAATTTCCATTTTACATTTTTTTAAAATTGAAGTATAGTTGACTGAAAATATTATATTAGTTTTAAGTGTAAAACAATGATTTGATACTTTCATATGTGGTATTGGAAAAGACTCTTGAGAGTCGCTTGGACAGCAAGATGAGACCAGTCAATCTTAAAGGAAATCAACCCTGAATATTCATTGGAAGGGCTGATGCTGAAGCTGAAGCTGAAGCTCCAATACTTTGGCCACCTGATGCAAAGAGCCAACAGAGGAAAAGACTCTGACGCTGGGAAAGATTGAAGGCAGGAGAAGAAGGGGACAACAGAAGATGAGATGGTTGGATGGCATCACTGACTCAATGGACACAAGTTTGAGCAAACTCCAAGAGATAGTGAAGGACAGGGGGGAGCCTGGTGTGCTGCAGTCCGTGGAGTCACAAAGAGTCAGACACAACAGAGTGATAAGCACAGCACAGTGCAGCATTCACTTCTTGTACTTATGTATAAAACACTCACATACACTTTTATGCACATACATATGTAAGACTCTTGCAAATGGATTTAAATCATTCCTCAATAACCCCCAATTCATCATAGTTTTTTTGGTTTTTTGTTTGTTTGTTTTACAATCTGTATATTGTTTCAGTGCTATTAAAGTTAACCTACATAGAAATTAGAGATCACCCACATTTTTCATTGGAAATTTGTTAGAGTACATAAAGCCATTTTATGTTAGTGGAGTTAGGGTTCTATTAGTATTACTACATCTACAAGTAAGATGATTGTAAACACGTTCACTTCAGTATCCCAGAGAGAAGCTTCCAAGAAAAAAAAAATATCAGCATCAAGCTGCTGCTGCTGCTAAGTCGCTTCAGTCGTGTCTGACTCTGTGTGACCCCATAGACGGCAGACCACCAGGCTCCGCCCTCCCTGGGATTCTCCAGGCAAGAACACTGGAGTGGGTTGCCATTTCCTTCTCCAGTGCATGAAAGTGAAAAGTGAAAGTGAAGTCGCTCAGTCATGTCCGACTCTTCACGACCCCATGAACTGCAGCCTACCAGGCTCCTCCGTCCATGGATTTTCCAGGCAAGAGTACTGGAGTGGGTTGCCATTACCTTCTCCGACAGAGTATGCTATAAAAACTTTGGCTATTAATTCAGCGCACAACATTAACACATAATGTAACATAGAGAAATATAGCATTATTCCATGTGAGAAATGACCTAGATTTTTAGATAACAAAAGGCTAAGTATGTGCAACGTATAATGAGCGTGCTACAAAGCCTACCCAGACTGAACATTCACAATAGGTTAAAGTAAACTAATGTGAATAGGATTTGAAAGTCTTATATATTAATAGAAATGATCCCTGAGAAAATCAAGGTTTAGTCTCAGAAGGAATAGAAAACCTCCCTGGGAGTAAGTTGTAAAGTTTTCACTTACCTAATTATGTTTCCCTTGACAAGTTATTAAACTTTTCATTAGTACAATCAAATGTGTGGATTATATGATTTATAAACTCCCCTGAAAGTCTAAAATTAGACAATAATTATGGCACAATTTTGAAGAGCACTCACTTAGAAATGAAGTAGACTATTTCTTTCATTCTTTAAAATATTTATTAAATGACAAGAATGTGCAAAGCAAAGTTCTGGCACCTAAATGAAATTGAAAATGATGAGCAAATCTGTCTGCATTAATAAAACCTAGAGTAAATAAGGGGATAAAGAGCATAGAGCAGTAAAATTCCTGTGAAGTATTATGTCATTTAGTTATAGAAAAGAGCATGCCCTTCTGCTTACACAATCTCAGTCCCCCATAGTTAAATGGTAATAAGACAGAGGAAATGAATGTTGGGTGTTCAGAGTGGTATGGGACTAAAGAAGTTTATGTAAATTTTAAGCTTATTGAATGGATAAAAAGCCCCCATATTAGGCAATATTTGGTAGGGAATTTTACATCAAACCAGTAATTGGGGATTATCTGCAGTTAATAAAATCTCTTAAGATGCTGTTGACTAAGTTTCTTTTTTCATTTATCCTGATCTAGGAAACTACAAAGTGTCTTTACTATTTCACATAAAACTATATTTTGGCTATTCACTTCATGTGACTTGATTTACTTCTTAAAATAATCTAAATACACTTTATAGACAAACTCTGTTTTGTGATTTTTTTTTCTGAATATTTTAGAACAATTTTAGAACACATAGATAGTGAAGCACAGGGAAGACTGGCATGCTATAGTTCATGGGGTCACAAATGTTTAGACATGACTTAGGGACTCAACAAACACATAGCACTTAATAAATACCTGTGCTGCCTCTAGAAATCACTCTCAAGAAAATACTTTTTTAAAGAAAACAAATGAATCTACTCTCTATCCTCTAGCATGTGTGTGTGTGTCTGTGTGTGTGTGGGTGGGTGCGTGTGCTCAGTTGTGTCTAACCCTTGCAACCCCATGGACTGTAACCAACTAGTCTCCTCTGTCCATGGGATTGCCCAGGCAAGAATATTGGAATGGGTTGCCATTTCCTTCTCCAAGGGATCTTCCCAACCCAGGTATCAAACCTGCCCCTCCCGCATTGGCAAGAGGATTCTTTACCACTGAGTCACCTGGGAAGCTCTATACTCTGGCATTCAGTTCAGTTCAGTCCCCCAGTCCTGTCCGACTCTGCGACCCCATGGACTGCAGCATGTCAGGCCTCCCTGTCAATCACCAACTCCTGGAGCTTGCTCAAACTCATGTCAATCAAGTCGGTAATGCCATCCAAACATCGCATCCTCTGTCATTTTGATATGTGCTAATTTCTAAGCTATCCTATAAGAATCATCTGTGTGTGTGTGTGTGTGTATCTGTCTGCATTTTTCAGGAAGCTGCTTACTGTTAAATTTTAAAAAGGTATTTACTTATTTATACAAAACTGATCTATTCCCTATTGTCTAATTATTACAGATACTATTTCTAGAGAAACTGTAGTTCATTGTTTTCTAACCTCTATACTCAATAGCATTAAGCATATAAGAATCAATGATAAATAATTGTATTTTGCCATAAAAATCACACCAAATTTAGAATTAGTGATTATGTTTGGCAGGATTACCTCATGTACTATAATTAACCTGTTCATTTTGAGTAATTTACAGAGGGAAAAGGTGAGTGGGTGTGTCTGTGTTTGTCTGTCTGGACTTGAGGTATACAACAAAGAAGCAGGAATGGTGGCCACAAAGAAAAGTGATGGGTATTTGAACTTCAAGTTGTTTTGTTAAACTTTATAGTAAAGAGGCATGAATAGTAAGAACCAGAAGAAAGAAGATAGTAATATTTTAGACTCTAAGCCACAGTACCTATCAAATAGTTGAGTCAAAAAAGTATTTTAAATAAAATAATATTCCAACATATACCCTCAAAAACTTCCAAATAATTCACAGTCTTGTTACAGTGCTGCTTTTTAAAAGGTTTCAGATATTGTTAAAAGATATATGGCAGAATGAATTTTAAGAACAAGATATTGTTGTTATAAGTAGCAAAAGCTGGATCTTTTATCACAATGATAATTACACTGTATAAGAGTAGAATTGTTCCTATGGCAATGATTTATCTTTTCATATGCTTTTATATTAAAATATCAGAGTCTAGCAATTAGTTCACCTTTTTTAAAATTTTATATGAAGAATTTAGCATATTTAGAAAGAAGGAAGAAGCAAATACATTTGTTAGACACTCACGTTTAAATCAAGATGCCCTATAATGTCACTGGCACATCCAAATGATTGACAGTCAAAATAAAGACAGCTTTTGTTCTGATAATACATGCAATCATAGAGCAAATAATGTGTTTTCCCACATATCAAAAAGATATTCTTCAGATCATCATTTTCTTGCTTATCTTTTGAATAAGATTACTAGTATCACTTAGATAAAGTAAAATATAATTGTATTTAACAAGACTATCTTCTCTTGGAAAGAGGGATCTTATTGAGTTTCTAAATGAGAACTGTCAAATTAGGAATATTATATGCAAACTCCTCAGACTTTAATGTTTATATCTTGAAGATATACAGAATCACAGGATATTAAACATGAGGTTCACTAGGAATTATTCCAATCTAAACCCTATAAAAAATTAAAGCTTTTTTCTTTTTATTTTTTTATTTTTTTTAGTTGTTTTGTTTTTTTTTTTTAAATAACTGCATCCTTTAATGGCAGTAATACAATTATTGGATTAAGAGACCACAGGAGAAAGGACAGGTGGTGTTTCTAGAAGACAGATATGGAGTACAAAAAGGGGTGGAATAGAGTCATGCGACGATCATTGTAAAAATACAGTACGTTATATACATATTTGCACCGTCAACTTTCAACTCTGAAATAGTATTTACACTTTTGTTACAATCCTGGTTAGAGAACAATTTATTTTTTTTCTTTAAAAGCTCGGCCTGATGGCAAATGAAAATTTTGGGTGAATTCATAGTCCCATGAGGTTCTTAGGCTGAATATTCCAAGAGGAGGGTTCCAGCTTCTATTTCATCCACAGATTACAGTTTTAAAAAAGTATTTCATTTTGCTTCTACAAAAGAAAATTCTCAAAGGAGGGAAAAAACAACCAAACAACCCAACACCCAACCACAGCCACACTGTGTATTCTTTCTTATACTACAAACACCAGGGGCTGCAGCCCTCTGCTTCGAGGCCAACACTGGTGGCTGAAGAAAAATCTCATTAATGATTGTTTAAAAAAAAAAAAATCAGAAAAAGACACAAAGACAAACCAAACCACCCTGATCATGGCGCACTGACCCTCTGGGGGTGCCTCCCCGGCCCTTGCTTCTGGCACCAAACTCTATATGATTATTCCTTTTCTGGGGGGGTGGGGTGGGACCTTCTTTAACCTCCCACCCCAAGGAGGTGGGAGGAGTGACCCTCTGGCTGGCTGGGACACCAGGCTTCCTCATCATTAGCAGGAAGAGTCAGGGCCCTTAAGCGAGGTTGCGGAGATGGCAGGATGAGGAGAGAGACAGCAGACAGCGGGTGGGTGCGGACACACAGGCTGTGTCCAGCTCCCCTGAGGTCACAGCGTCCGCCTCTTGAGCTTTTTTCTTTTTAAAAAAAGGTTATTAGAGTAACATAGCCATGGTTCCCTATTTCCTGAGAACCTCTTTGAATATCTTTTAGTTGCTTTAAAATTAATGACTTCCCATGCTGCAAATTAGTTATGAAGACATCCCAGAGAAAATATCTGTGTGCATGTGCAGTCATATCTGACTCTTTGCAATCCTACGGACCATAGCCCTTGAGGCCCATCTGTCCATGGAATTTTTCAGGCAAGAATACTGCAGCAGGTTGCCATTTCCTTCTCCAGGGGATCTTCCCCACCCAGAAATCAAACTCATGTCTATTGCATCTCCTACACTGGCAGGCAGATTCTTTACCCTGCACCACCTGAGAAGCTCCCAGAGAAAATATAACAATGATGAATTTTGTTTGCTGTATTCAGGTTGTGAACTGTGGGAATCTTATAGAAAATCAACAGAAATTCAAAGTACCCATATCCCAAAGGCTCCAAAAACTGTGCTTTCTCACAAACCTAGGAAGACCCATATTTCATACAATGCAGCTTGCCCTGTAATCATGACCACAATGTACCAGTGTCAGTTGCCTAGTTTTAATCATTTCAGTTTAGTTCAGTCACTCATTCGTGTCCGACTCTTTGTGACCCCATGAACCACAACACACCAGGCCTCCCTGTTGATCACCAACTCCTAGAGTTTACTCAGACTCATGTCCATTGAGCCGGTGATGCCATCCAGCCATCTCATCCTCTGTAGTCCCCTTCTCCTCCTGCTCTCATTCTTTCACAGCATCAGGGTCTCTTCAAATGAGTCAGCTCTTCACATCAGGTGGCCAAAGTATTGGAGTTTCAGCTTCAACATCAGTCCTTCCAATTAACACCAAGGACTGATCTCCTCTAGGATGGACTGGTTGGATCTCCTTGCAGTCCAAGGGACTCTCAAGAGTCTTTTCCAACACCTCAGTTCAAAAGCATCAATACTTCAGCACTCAGCTTTCTTTATAGTCCAACTCTCACATCCATACATGACTACTGGAAAAACCATAGCCTTGACTAGATGGACCTTTGTTGACAAAGTAATGTCTCTGCTTTTTAATCTGCTATCTAGGTTGGTCATAACTTTCCTTCCAAGGAGTAAGCGTCTTTTAATTTTATGGCTACAATTACTATCTGCAGTGATTTTGGAGCCCCAAAAAATAAAGTTTTAATAGTGTACTACAATTATGTATGATATCACCATTAGGAAAGTAAAAGTGAAATGTATGCTAGACATCTCTACTATTGTTGTAACTTCCTGTGTATACACAATTATTTCAAAATTTAAACATTAAAAACAACAACAAAATTTCACTAATGGGAAAAACATTATTATCACAGAGTAAAAGCAAGTTTGAAAGTCATATATACTATTTCTAACATCATCTTGGTATTTTTCTCCTTTTAAAGTAAAATTTTGGTATATCTGGAACATCATCAAAAGACGGGAAGATCTATGAATTTCAGTGTTCAAAATTAGGAATTTTGTACTAGGATGTGAATGCTATTTATAAATTAGAAAATATCTTCTAAATAGTACTAATTTGGTTATAAATGGTATTGATAGGCAGACAGATCTGAAGAGTAAGGAGCGGTTTGTTACAGATACTTGAGTATAAGCGAATTTCAGGCAGTAGAAGCAGCCTCTGTGATAATTCACCTGTGTAAGAAAACTTGGACACACCAAGATTCAGAACTAATTCTGAACAGTACATGTCAGAGTGGCCACGGACTAAACTAAGAGGAGGGAAAGAAATGGCTGGGGGGAGCAAAAGATTGGCCAACAAATACAGTGTTTAAACCTATTTAAGAAAAGTTAACAGAATCTCTGGTTTTTATTGAAGTATAATTGAATCACAATGTTCTCTTGGTTTCAGGCATGCAACAAAGTGATTCAGTTATATATATATATACACATGTATGTATTTATATATATTCTTTTTCAGATTATAGATCATTACAAATTACTGAATATATAGCTCCTTGTGCTATATAATAGGTCCTTGTTGCTTATTTTATATTCAGTAATTTGCATCTGTTAATCCCAAACTCTTAAAATATCCCTGCTGCTACTGCTGCTGCTAAGTCACTTCAGTCGTGTCTGACTCTGTGTGACCCCATCCCTGGGATTCTCCAGGCAAGAACACTGGAGTTGGTTGCCATTTCCTTCTCCAATGCATAAAAGTGAAAAGTGAAAGTGAAGTAGCTCAGCCATGTCCGACTCTTCGAGACCCCATGGACTGCAGCCTACCAGGCTCCTCCATCCATGGGAGTTTCCAGGCAAGAGTACTGGAGTGGGGTGCCATTGCCTTCTCCGTAAAATATCCCTACTCCCCCCATTTTCCTTTTGGCGACCATTAGTTTGTTTTCTATGTCTGCGAGTCTACTTCTGTTTTGTAAATAAGATCATTTCTATCGTATTTTAGATTACCCATATAAATGATATATGATATGTGTCCTTCTCTGCCTTACTTCACTCAGCATGCCAATCTCTAGATCTATCCATGTTGCTTCAAATGGCGTTATTTCATTCTTTCTTATGGCTGAGTAATATCCCATTGTGTGTGTATACATAATTTAGAAACACTAATTACACAGATGGGGTCACAAAGAGTTAGACACAATTGAACTACTGAACAACAAAAAAAAATTACACAGAAGTCTGTCAATAGTTATACTTCTACAGACCTATTCTGAAAGTAAAACAAATCATTTTTTGAAGTTATCTGAAAAAAACAAAAGTATATGTATGTCAAATGCAGTGTTATGTATAAATGACAAGGGGAAAAAAACCAGCAAAGTCAAAAATAGGGTTATACTGTGCACAGAATAATAGCACCAAAAATGTCATTCTCCTAATCCCCAAACCTGTTATTAACTACCTTATATGGTATATGAATCTTTTACCTTATACTTCTGGGTGAGATTTGATCAAGAATTTTGAAATTAGTCGTCCTGAATTATCCTATCTAAGTCTGCTTGATAATGTCTACAAGGGCCTTTATGAGAGGGAGGCAGGAAATAAGAGAAGAAAAATTTCTAGACTGCTGGCTTTGAAGACAGAGAAGGGGTCACAAGCCAAGGAATGCAGGCTGCCTTTAAAATTAAAATGCAGAGAAACAGATTCTCCTCTACAGTCTCCAGAAGAAATGCTAGGTGCTAAAGGTAATTTAGTCTTTTGAATCTCATAACTGTGTAAGAATAAATTTATGTTGTTTTAAGTTACTAAGTTTTTGGTAATTTGTTCCTGGCTATATAAGTTTTTGTTGCCATGATATGCTGTTTATGAGAACTTTACAAATTATATGACACACCTACACTACAAAACTAATTGAAAAATAAGTTATTGCATATGTGAGCTACACCAACACTAAATAGGAAAAGTTATAGATGTATTGCAAACTTGGAAATCTACTATGACATTGTACTTATAACTGAGTGGTAGAATAATGTGCATTTTAAATTTATTCTTTATATCAAATATTTATTATTTTTTTGTCTAGGGAGTATAATAAATAATACAGCAAATCATGACTAGCTCTTTAAGACTCTTAAGAACAGACCAAAGATATCTGGTAGACTTATGTATGAACTGATTATTTATCAGTTGGGCCTTTTCTAAGTTCTTTAAGATTAAATCATTTAGATGCCTGATTTATTAGATAAGCAAAACCTCACCGTATCTGTAGGAGATGAAGTACTAAACATGTTACAAAGGTGATTTTTTTCTTAATATCTGTGTATTTAAAATCAGCATCACCAAAACTACATTTCTACTGTAACAATACATTTCTCACTTTCCCAGAAATGACAGGTCTCTACCAAAGGATAATCTACTTCTATGACATACATTTTAAAATTATTTTTCAGGAATAGAAACTAGAAATTATAGTATTTGTATATTTTGTTAAAAAAAATAATAAATGAGGATGCTGAGACTTACGAGGTTCATTGACTCAACCCAGGATTCTTGTCAAGAAAAACTACTTCTGCTAAATATTATAAGATATTTTGGCTCTTGGAACAGTAACTGGTGTTGAAAAGAATGTATGTATCATCTATAAGAGATGTGGTTGCAGTCTGGCCAGTCCAAAACATCAGATTGTGCACTTTAACTTAAGGATTCTGAGTATCTAGGGAAATTTATTTGATTATCTTTCCTATGATTTATTCACTCTAAGTAGTCAGTAAGACCTTGGCAAATTCACTGAGCGGTAATGCTTTGCTATTGGAGATTCTAGGCCATTTATTTTTACCTAAACTGACATGACATTTCAGCCAAAGCATTTAGACACATCATACTACAAATACTCAATACATATCTTGAGCCATCTCTCCAAGTAATGGAATTTTATTTCTAAATAAATAGGTAAAAGATGAGTGAATAACACATTTGAAAAATCTTTAATTTTACTTCTTAGATTATTTACATATTGTTGCACAGTTTACTCTGGTATTTACTATAAATAAGCTTATTTTTATCATAAATACTGTACTTGCCAAATAATTTTCTTTCATTTTTAAATACTGCTCCTACCACCTGAATATCAAATGAATTTTACAACTCTTTGAAATAGCTAAACATATTGTTAAATTTGGCCATGCTAGTGCCATGAACAATTTTAAGATTTAAGACAATCTAGGCATGTCTATATAGAATGGGAAAGACTAGAGATCTCTTCAAGAAAATTAGAGATTCCAAGGGAATATTTCTTGCAAAGATGGGCACAATAAAGGACAGAAATGGTATGGACCTAACAGAACCAGAAGATACTAAGAAGAGGTGGCAAGAACACAAAGAAAAACTATACAAAAAAGATCTTCACAACACAGATAATCATGATGGTGTGATCACACCTAGAGCAAAGCATCCTGGAATGCGAAGTCAAGTGGGCCTTAGGAAGCATCACTATAAACAAAGCTAGTGGAGGTGATGGAATTCCAGTTGAGCTATTTCAAATCCTAAAAGAGGATGCTGTTACAGTGCTGCACTCAGTATGCCAGCAAATTTGGAAAACTCAGCAGTGGCCATAGGACTGGAAAAGGTCACTTTCCATTCCAATCCCAAAGAAAGGCAATGCCAAAGAATGCTCAAACTACCACACAATTGCACTCATCTCACACACTAGTAAAGTAATGCTCAAAATTCTCCAAGACAGGCTTCAACAGTATGTGAACTGTGAACTTCCAGATATTCAAGCTGGATTGAGAAAAGGCAGAGGACCCAGAGATCAAATTGCCAACATCCGCCGCATCATTGAAAAAGCAAAAGAGTTTCAGAAAAACATCTACTTTTGCTTTATTGACTTCGCCAAGGCCTCTGACTGTGTGTATCACAAGAAACTGTGGAAAATTCTTAAAGAGATGGGAAGACCAGACCACCTGACCTGCCTCTTGAGAAATCTGTATGCAGGTCAGGAAACAACAGTTAGAACTGGACATGGAACAACAGACTGGTTCCAAATAGGGAAAGGAATATGTCAGAGCTGTATATTATCACCATGCTTATTTAACTTATATGCAGAGTACAACATGAGAAATGCTGAGCTGGATAAAGCACAAGCTGGAATCAAGATTGCTGGGAGAAATATCAATAACCTCAGATATGCAGATGACCCTTATGGCAGAAAGTGAGGAAGAGCCTCTTGATGAAAGTGAAAGGAGAGAGTGAAAAAGTTGGCTTAAAACTCAACATTCATAAAAGGAAGATCGTGGCATCTGGTTCCATCACTTTATGGAAAATAGATAGGGAAACAGTGGAAACAGTGACTGACTTTATTTTTTTTGGTCTCCAAAATCACTGCAGATGGTGACTGCAGCCATGGAATTAAAAGACGCTTGCTCTTTGGAAGAAAAGCTATGCCCAACCTAGACAGCATTTTAAAAAGCAGAGATAAGTGCTTGGGCCTGGTGCGCTGGGAAGACCCAGAGGAATCGGGTGGAGAGGGAGGTGGGAGTGGGGATCGGGATGGGGAATATGTGTAACTCTATGGCTGATTCATATCAATGTATGACAAAACCCACTGAAATGTTGTGAAGTAATTAGCCTCCAACTAATAAATATATATATATATATATATATATATATATATATATAAAAAGCAGAGACATTACTTTGTCAACAAAGGTCCATTTAGTCAAAGCTGTGGTTTTTCCAGTAGTCATGTATAGATGTGAGAGTTGGACTAGAAAGAAAGCTGAGCACTGAAGAACTGATGCTTTTGAACTGTAGTGTTGGAGAAGACTCTTGAGAGTCCCTTGGACAAGAAGGAGATCCAACCAGTCTACCCTAAAGGAAATCAGTCATGAATATTCTTTGGAATCACTGATGCTGTAGCTGAAACTCCAATATTTGGCCACCTGATGCAAAGAACTGACTCATTTGAAAAGACCCTGACACTGGGAAAGAGTGAAGGCGAGAGGAGAAGGGGATGACAGAGGATGAGAAGGTTGGATGGTGTCACCCATTCAATGGACATGAGTTTGAGTAAACTCTGGGAGTTGGTGATGGACAGGGAGGCCTGGCGTGCTGAAGTCCTTGGGATCACAAGGAGTCAGACACGGCTGAGTGACTGAAATGAACTGAAGCATGTCTATAGTTTAGTCAGATATTTTTTATTTGACAATTATTTATATCTATAAATCTTAAGCCAATTAAAGTATTTCACTTATAGATTTCCAGTTTTTCTTGAAAAACTGGAATTTCTGGCAGCATACAGCTCACAAAGAAGCATAGCCACATCAGAACACAAAGGATATTTTCATGACTTAAAATATAGGTACATACATGCACACTCAAGTTTCCTTCAATATCCATCATGCTTCACATGTGCACTGTTATTATCTTCCTGATCTGCATAGGGCTTGCATCTAATAGTTTTTTATATTTTGCATCTTAAAAGTTCACAATGAATAAGGATATAAAAGTGAAGGGAGATTTACAAAAGGGAATGTGTAAGGGTTCCAAATAAAAACTTAACCTTTTTTACACTTTTCTAAGTATTACTCTTCATTTATCCAGAAGCATCAGGCATGGACTTGACATTTGCAGAGAGCTGACAGTCTCTCTCAAATGGGCTTAGAAAAGCTCTGTCAATAAGGAGTTAGACTACTACTTGTACCTTTTTTTATTCTTTTTTTTTTTTTTGTCTGATCAAAAATTGACATTGCCTCTGGGCCCTGACCTTTCAAGTCACCAAACAGGCAAGCACAAGGTCAACTACAGGGTCTTAAGGAGAGTATTTCTGTTAAAAATGGTCATTCTTAATGCAAAACACTAAAGTAATTGGCAAAAATGCTATGGAATTTCTCAATTGTATTTTTAATAACATGCACTGCCATCATATGATAGTCAATAAGTCACTGAAATGAAAGCTATAAAAATATATAAATGTGACAACTCCTTAACTGCAAAGGAGAGTTCACAAAATCTACACTCTGCAAAGCGCAGACATGTCAAGAGGTTTGGAGAGACAGATGATACACTTTAATTTTATAGTCAAGGAAAGACTGCCACTTGACAAGGCTTGAGGCTTGTGATATATCTGTGTGGAGTGGAGGAGTTTGCTCTACAAACTTCACTGATTGGAATTCAAGAGAAAATTTAATTACAAGGAAATAGCTAATTTATATCAAAACTAACAAAATAATATTTTTTTTCTACAAAAAGAATGGTTACATTTATGAAGCAACACAATGTATCTGTACTTTTTGTTCACACACAGTTTTTCACTTATAATATTCCATTTCATGCAATTCTGAAAAACCCTGAAGGCAAAACTATACAGAAATGTCTATATTTTGGAAATATACTTTCTACAAAGACTATCACAAAAACAATTCAAAATGTAGAAAGAAGGTAAATAAATTCCTGGGTGTTATTTCAGTGAGGTGCTGAGATTGACTATGTACTATCTGGTTTATATTACATTTCTTTCAGGATCAAAGTTTATCATATAGATTTTGATTTAGTAGAGATTCAAATAATTTCTGTCCAATGGAACAGCTAATGTCAGTGTTAACAGTTTATTGGTTTTGGGGGAGATATTAACCAGTTTTGTATGCAACAATCAATCATAGCATTGCCTATAAACACCCGGTTCATTTAATTCTCTGAATATTTGAAACATCTTAGGGATTCTCTCATTAATGAGCTTCATAATCTGATGTGTTCATTTTATGTGTACATGATTTTACCTTCTACAAAATTATTTGCTAAACTTTCATATTTGCAAAGGATGAGCATTCTATCAACTTCTCATGATAAAATTTTGAGGACACTAGAGGTCCCTGGAGATCCTTTTCATACTTTGACAAAGGCATTCACTTCTACAGGCTCTTTCTCTCTAAACTGAAATGAGAAGACTGATGGATACTATCTACATGCCTTCCTCTACTCTAGTACGTTAAGATATTGTAATTCTAAGGCTCACCTTGATGAAATTATCCTTATTAAGCCATGATAAAATAAATAAAAGCCCTAATAATCTTTCTGAATTGTAGAAAGCAAAACTTAAGAAATTTAATGTAATGCTGCTCTTAGAAATTCCCACATGTACTCCTTGGAACTAGAATTTACATTGAGAAAAATTAATAGCTGCACATGGTAAGATGAATATGCAAAGTGGCTGACTCTTCATATCCCCACTGTGGATAAATCACAGAACTTATTTCTCTTTTATATTGGTTTTCACTTAACGTTTTCAGTTCTTTGAGATTCTCAGGTAGGTTAAGCATGACTCCAAGTCACATTATGTCATGATCCCGTATATTTGTTTCATTTGTTACATTTTTTCCCTTTAAATTCAAGGTGCCAGTAGATGATGAAGAAGCAGTTATTGGCTTAAATTCTCCATATTAACTTTCTATGATGTTCAACAAATTTGGTTGATAACAAGTTTACTTAACAGTTTTCTTGATCCTAAGAGCAGCATATAACTCTATTAGGGAGATATTCTGTCTCCTTTTTCTGATTGAAAAAATTCTGAGAGGTGAAGCAATTTTAAAAAATCATATTGCTAGTGACTGGAAGATCCAGATTAATTAAGGTTCTGGAATTGGACTACATGAATTTGAATTTCAGACCTGAATGACAGTTGTAGACAGCCTCTAAAAAGTCCATCCCCCTGGGATTATTACTTCCTGGCGTTCATTCCTTGTGTAGTTTTCTCTATCTCTGAATAGGGTTTACCTGTGTAACCAACAGGATACTGTAAAAATGGCAGGTCTGAGTTCTGAGGCCAGGTCATAAAAATCGTGGCTTCTGCCTTGCTTTCTGGGATCACTTGCTTTAGAGATCAGCTGCGTGTCCTGAGGACACTCAAAAAGTACTATGGAAAGACCCACAGGGCAAAGAACTGAAGCTTCATGTCAACAGCAAGACTAACTTGGCAGGCATTTTGAATAAATTACCTTGGAAAACAACCTTCCATTCCCAGTTAAACTTTCAAATAATTTCAGCTCCAGCCAGTGTCTTCACTGAAAATTCTAAGAGACCCTAAAACATAATTATCCAGCTAAGCTACTATTAAATTCTTAATCAACAAATAATGTGAGAGAAAATAGATGCTTATATTATTAAAAGATTTAAGCCCATTTTTTTCTTTCCTCTTCTCAAGACTCTGAGAGTCTCAACATTAAAATGTACCAATGCTGTGATAATATTTCGGTATATTACCATTTCAATTTATATAAATTTGTATAAAACAGCTTGTTGTGATTTTTAAAAGATTAAAAAATAAGACCTTTATTAAGTGACTAAATATATAGCATATCTATTGAGTGATTTTACTGTGTAGATTGTATCTTTAGTGAATTTTTAGATGATAAAGCCAATTAAATTGGTTGAAAACCTTACCACAGAAGTCAGTCAATAATTCAGTTAAAAAATACTGTACAATTTTAAAGAGCCATCTGAGCTCCCACCTCTTGGTGGAGGCCTTTTAGGTAACTGCATGGTGGTTCCATCTGTCCAACCAGAGAGCACTCATTAAGGAATGTCCTGTATGCAAATCTCCATCCTAGAGACCTTTACCAGGCACCAACCTGAGACACTCTCACTCTGCGGACGCTGATGGTGAACACAAATCAAGTTTTCAGGGGCAGTGGGACTAAGAGGAACAGAAATCTCCTTCATGCAGCTGTACAAGGCAAGGATTAAATCCCTGTGATTGGCTTGGTATCCATCTCAACACCAAGACCTGGCTCCACCCAAATGCCTACAGGCTGCAGTGCTGAACACCTCATATAAATCAACCAGCAAGATGGGAACACAGTCCCAACCATCAGCAAACACGCTGCTTCAAGTTGTACTCAGCTCACAGACAGCCCAAAACACACCACCTGACGTGGCCCTGCTGTCAGAGGGAAAAGATTCAGCTCTACCCCCTGGAGCAGAAGCAGCAGTCCCTCACACCAGGAAGCGCACACTAGTCCCTGAACCAGCCTCACCCACCACAGGGGCAGACAGCAGAAGAAAGAGGAGCCACACAGCTCAACCGGGGGCCAGCGACAGCGTGGTCACAACAAATACAGGCTAAACGTAACAGGAAAGTACACAGACCCTTTCAGAATTGAAACAGAGATAATGAGTTTCCTGAACAAGAAAAAGCTAAAGAAGTTCATCAGTATTAAGCCAGCCTCTTCAATAAATGATGTTGAGAAAACTGGACAGCAACCTCTAAAATAATCAAACTGAATGACCACTTTATCCAATATTAAACTTAAAACGTATTGAAGACTAAAATGTAAGACCTGAAAGGATAAACCTCCTAGGGAAAAAGAAAACCTAGGTGGCATACTCTTTGACATCTATCTAAGAAATAATTTTTGGACCTAACTACCCAATCAAGGACAACTAGTGCAAAGATATGAAAAACAAATGGGACTACATTAATCTAAAAAGCTTTTGTACAGCAAAGAAAACCATTAACCGAAGGAAAGACAACCTACTGAATGGGAGGAAATATTTGCATATACTGTATTCTGTAAGGTGTTAATATTCAAAGTTTACAAAGAACTCATACAGCTTAATATAAAAAATGCAATTAAAAAATAAGCAGAGGATTTGAATAGACATATTTCCAAAGAAAATATACATACGGCCAACAAGCACAAGAAAAGATGCTCACCATCACTACTCATCAGGGAAATGCCTATCAAAACCACAATGAGATATCACTTCAAACCTGTCAGAATGGCTAATAAAAAGACAAGTAACAAGTAACAAGAGAATGTGGAAAAGGAAACTCTCACATACTCTTGGTGAGAATGCAAACTGGTGTGAAAGTGAAAGTGAAGTCATTCAGTCGTGTCTGACTCTTTGCGACCCAACGGATTGACTATAGCCTACCAGGATTCTCTGTCCATGGGATTTTCCAGGCAAGAATACTGAAGTGGGGTGCCATTTCCTTCTCCAGGAGATCTTCCTGACCCAGGTATTGAACCCAGGTCTCCCTCATTGTAGGCGGATGCTTTACCGTCTGAGCCACCAGGGAAGTCGCCCAAAAAACAGAAGACTCACACTGAGGCATACATAAATACAGACAGACAGACAGAGATCTTCTAGTTTTCCACCTGAGATTTAAAATGTCCCATTGAGCCACTTTTTTGGGGGGTGGGGGGGTAGAGGTGGGCAAGAATACCAGAGCGGGTTGCCATTCCCTTCTCCAGAAGATCTTCCTGACCCAGGGATCGAAACCAGGTCTCCCACACTGTAGGCAGACGCTTTACCGCCTGAGCTACCAGGGAAGTCTCACTATGTAAAACAGTATGGAATTTCCTCAAAAAAATAAAAATTAAACTACCATACAATCCATAATTTCTACTACTGGGTATCTATCAAAATACACAAAAATCTGAATTAAAAAATATACCTGCACTCCTATGTTTAGTGAACCCATACTTACAATAGCAAAGACATGGAAGCAACCTAAGTGTCCATCAGCTGATGAACTGATAAGGAAAGAAGACATATATACACATACATATATATATATACACACATATATATATATAATGGAATATTATTCAGTCATAAGAAGAATGAAATCTTGCCATTTGCAACAACATGAGTGGACCTAGAGAATGTTATTTTAAGTAAAGTAACTCATACAGAAAGACAAATAGAGAATGATTTCTCTTTTATGTGGAATCTAAAAAACAAAACAAATGAACAAACAAAATAAAGCCAAAAGAGACTCACAGATACAGAGATCAAAGTGATGGTTGACAAAGCAGTGGGGAGTTGGGAGAAACATGTGAAGAGGATTAAGTACAAACTTGCAGTTATAAAATAAGTGGAACTTCCCTGGTTGTTCAGTGATTAAAACTCTATGCTTCCAATGCAGGGGGTGTGGGTTCAATCCTTGGTTGAGGAACCAACATGCCACAGGCTGTCTGGCATGGCCAAAAATAAAATAAGTGAACACTAATTTGAAAAGATACATGCAGTCCAATATTATAGCAGCATTATTTACAAAAGCGAAGATATGGAAGCAACCTAAGTGTCCATCAAGAGATGAAAGGATAAAGATGTGGGGTACACACAATCACAATATTATTCAACCATACAAAAGAATGAAATTTTGCCATTTGCAACAGCATGGATATACCTGGAGGGTGTTATGCTTAGTGATATAAGGCACACAAAGAAACAAAAACTGTATGTTTTCACTTATATGTGGAATCTAAAAGATAAAGCAAATAAATGAATATAACAAAACAGAAACAAACTCACAGATACAGAGAACAAACAAGTGGCTACCAGCAGGCAGAGGAGTACATAGATGGAGCAAGATAGAGAAAGGTGATTAAGAAGTAAAAACTACTATATATAAAACAAATAAGCTACAAGGATATGTTGTACAGCACAGGGACTACAGCCAATATTTTATAATAACTATCAATGGAGGATAATCTATTAAAATTTTGAATCATTATGTTTTACACTGAAACTAAATACAATAATGTTGTAAATTAACTGTACTTCAATAAAAAATAAGTCAGAAGAATGCAAAGTACAGCATAGGCAATATAGTTCATAATATTATAATAACTTTATATGGTGATAGATAATTTGTAGACTTAATATGGTGATCAAAATCACTATGTTGTACAGCTGGAACTAATATATATTCGACTCTTGAACAACAGGGGTTTAAACTTCCTGGCACCACTCATACATGTATTTTTTTAAATAATAATTAGAGTACTACAGGATCCAAAGTTGGTTGAATTTGCAAACGTGGAATCATGTATAAAGAGGAACAGAGAACACTGAAAGCCAATGACAAGCTGTAGCTGCATGAATTGTTGGCACCCTAACCCACATGTTGCTCAAGGGTCAACTGTAATATTGTAAGTTAACTATACTTCAGTTAAATAAAACAGTAACTTAAGAATTTAAGTTTACCTTCAAAATCCTCTTCAGAAACACTTCCCCAATCTATCAAACCATGAATGTAAATCAGCCAGCAGTTTGTACTACCTTTGAGGGCCTACTCTATTTAAGGTGAATTATGTGACAAACTCAAGGATTTCCTGAAATATACCCCACATCTTTATACAAAGAGACAAATGATATGATAAAGATAAACAACTTTTCTGAACTCTGATATATTCTCATACCATTATAGGAAATTAAATGATTTGATTCTATAGTTTTTGAACTTTGCAAATTTATATGGCAAGCATAAATGCCCGTTTTAGACAGATGCATTATGCTTTGCTAATAAGTGACAAAATAAGTCAAAATTTTAACACTTCCCTTTTGGCAATATATGAATAGGAGTGTCTGATTGAATACAAATATTATCAGAAAAATATAATATCCTACTTGTCCAATAAGAAGAGAAATAGATGACATATTCATCAACTCAAGTTACCTTTGTTTTCATAAATGCTCCTATTGGTATAGTTTAAAACACATAGAGAATGCCAAAGTATTAATTTCAATAAAAATTATTAATTTCAAGCACAGTAGGTACTCAGATGGCTTATCTTCATGTCTTTGTCTTCTAGTAAAATTTCTAACAAGAAATAAAACTATAATCGGTGTTTGGATAATGAACATTAATGTAGAATCAGTAAAGTTGATTTATCATTCTAAATGAATAATTTTTTAAAAAATTATGGCACTCTGGGTATTCATTCTACTCTAGAGAAAACCTGTAAGACACAAAAGATATTCCTTTTTATAGTGCTTGGAATTTTTTTTTCACAGGGGATGTTACAGACCCACACTTTTCCATGAATGTTCTTTACCCCTTATCATTTAATGTCAGCCCTAAACCTCTGGTGTCATTTCCTTTTCTTTTAATATTTGCACAGTTCTGACACATGAGTGAAAGTTGCTTTCGTAGCTAACAGCCATCTCTATCAAAGACACCAAGCTTGTTTGACATGAAGTGTTAGGAAAGCAATCCCTAAATTTTACAGGAAACTGAAAAAGAAGATTCCATGCTCAGGGATACACTAAGTAGTTCACCTACGTGACCATCGTGCATCTGATCTTGGGAGTTCTAAAAGTAAACACCAATACTGGTGAACACAAACACAAGACATACCTACTGTCTTTTTAGTTTCATTTTTCTTTCAATTTCTCTCTTTCTCCTAAAGCTCCTATAAATGAAAGTCCTATTTTATGGTACATTTTTATTTGCTTTAAAAGATGTTTAACAATGCAATTTGAAAATATTACTTTTAATTGAAAAATTTGACTGTGGGGAAAATGCATTTGGGGAACTGAATTTTTTTTAAAAGTCTAACTTAAAAAACTTAAATTTCACTTGGAAAATATCGAAGCTGCATTTTTATCTAATATGTGCTTCAAGACACATAGAGAATACTTCATACTGAAACTTATTGCAAGAAGGTATAGTGCCCATATCACTAACATTTTATTCTGTTGTCTAAGAATATCCACAATGTTCTGCAAAAAAGTACATATTACGTGCTACAAAAATAAGTGTGTATTATATGCTGTGACATGTTTAAAGAGTAATAGACTACTTCTGACATTGAACTTTTAATTTTATATTAAATGCTATAAACATCAAAAGGAATCAAGATTATCTGTGTATATTTCTACTTTAACATATCCTTTTCTATTTGTATGTATTTCTTATATACAATGATGAGGGAGATTTGAAAGCTATTGATTTACCTCCCATTAAAAAGTGATGATATTGTAAGAGCAGTTTAAATACAGTCCATGTTGGAGATGACTTTGAAATATACTAGACAGATTTATTGACTTCCCTTGTGGCTCAGCTGGAAAAGAATCTGCTTGCAATGTGGGAGACCTTGGTTCGATCCCTGGATTAGGAAGATTCCCTGTAGTAGGGAAAGGCTACCCACTCCAGTATCCTGGCCTGGAGAATTTCATGGACTTTTATAGTCTATGCGGTTGCAAGGAATCGGACACAACTAAGCGACTTTCATGTACACAGACTGACTTATTACTATACTAATGTAACATTTTATTCTAATTATGTTTTTTAAAATATAATTTTCTATGCTGTTCATTAAGATTTGTTTTTCAAATGAAGAAAATAATGCTACTGTGTAAGAAATTTACACCAATTCTAAAATAAGAAGTTGGCAAAGTGACTTATTGTGACAACCATTAAAACATTATACAGGTTATGATGTCACATTATTTTTATAAATTTAATATAATGAACTTTTAAAAGGAGTCCTGCTCTCAAATGAGATACTCAGCTGTATCCTCCATTCCATTTATGCAGATTATAACGGCAAAAAACATAAAGGGAGAAAACTAATACTGCTGAGATTTAGAGGGAAAATAAATTGTCTTAGAACTCTGTAATTTCTTAGAGTGACCTTTCTTGGTTATTTCAAATTCCAATGAGATTCTTAAATAAACACTTATCCTGTCATTTGAACAATGAAAACTGAACTTTAATTAACATTTTTACCTAACTTGAATATGCTATCAAGTGTGAAAAAAAGCACAGGAAAACCCAAACTGAGTCTAAGTCATGTAGCAAAATTGTGTCCAAGGGTGAACACATCATCTTTGCTCTCAGTTTTCTCTAGGTCTTTCAAGAGATATTCAGATTCCTGGGCTGACATGAACTGTCATCCTCTCTGGATAATGAAGTGTTAGTCTGTACAGTGTCTATCAGACAATCTGAGATGTAAAGTATTGCTAGTTATTACAAATTGCAAGAAGTAGCAGACTTGGAGAAAATTAAGAATTTAAATTGAATAAGGGAGTAAAATTAACACTAGTGATTAAAACTAAAATGAGCTGTGTCTTCAGAGAATCAGAGATGCAAATACTGGCATTATTTGACATTGTGAATACTAACCAACTAAGAAAGGAGTTGCCAAAACTTTTGCTGTGAAGGACTAACTATTAAATATTTAAGGCTTTACAGGCCATATGATCTATGTTGCAATTAACTAAGCTCCTGTAGCACAAAAGGAGCCGAAGGAAATACCCACAGGGATGAGAATGGCTGTGTTCCACTAAAAGTTTATTTACAAAAAAAAAAAAACTTCCCACGTAGTAAGTTGATCCCTGATACACACAAATTTTGATCATAAATTTTAATCTTGTGCTTGTCATTTGTAGAGCTATCCTTTATTTGTTTTAATTGTGATCTTCCTACAATTTAGCAAACATAATGTGTATACATGCACACACATATACACATAAATACACTATATATTTATTATGATAGTGAAAGTGTTAGTTGCTCAGTTGTGCCTGGCTCTGTGCAACCCCATAAACTGTGGCTCGCCAGGCTCCTCTGTCCATGGGATTCTCCAGGTAAGAATACTAGAGTGGGTTGCCATTCCCTTCTTCAGGGCATCTTCCCAACCCAGGGATCAAATCTGGGCCTCCTGCATTGCAGGCAGATTCTTTACTGTCTGATCCATCAGCATTATCATACATATGTCTATATTAAATATAACATGATATATGTGAACCCATATATTTTATATATATATATATGTATATATATATAAAATGTCTTTTTGCAATGTGACTAAAAATCAGGACTATCATTTTTCTCTACCTATTCATATCTTTTGCCTGTTTTCTAATTGTATCATTTATTTTTTACCATTGAATATTGGCAGTTCTTAATATGTTCTAGATACTGAGTCTTTAAAGAATTTGTAGCTTGCATGAGTTTTCTCCCAGTATGCAGCCTGTCCTTTCATGTATTCTTGTAAGCTTGCAAAGAATAAAAATTTTAATTTTTATGGGAACCGGAACATGAGCAGCCTGAGGAAGGCATCCATACATATAGGAGGAGGGAGACACATGTAGGCTGAGGCGGTCCAGCCCTCAGACGACAGGATCAGCATGGTGTCTCAGAGCAGGATGAGTAACGCATCCACATGGAGAAGCAGCCGAGGCCTTGAATATGGAGGCAGAGGGAAGGCAATGGCAATCCCAGGATCTGCCCACATATATGTTAACAGACTGTCATTCTTTGTATAATACAGGAAACCATGAGTTCATGTGATATAAATTAATAAAGATTAAACTGACCATTTGATAGAAATAAAATACTCACATCATCTCAAAGTATCTCCTCAAAAAAAAAAATGAATTACAAAGTAAAAGGGAATACATTTTACGTCAGAGAAACCCTACAGACACCACCTATTGGAAATGATGAAAGTAAACAGCATCATTAACAGGACAAGTCAAAATCTGGGAAGCAATGAAAGAAATGCAGAATTTCTCTGACATTCCTTCCAAAGATGCACACCTTTAAACTAAGGATGAAGAAACAAGACAAAAACCCAAATTAAAGGGAGATCTGTAAAACTGTCACAGAATTTTTTCAGGTGTCAAAGTGATAAAAGTTAAAAAAAAAACAAATTCTGAATTTGATCCATTAGCTATGAAAGACATTATATTGACACTAGACAAAACTCCAGTATTATATTGGGGTAGAAGATAATGTATCAATGGTGATTTCCTGGGTTACACTGCAGTTGTGTAGAAGAATATCCTTTTTTGTAGGAAACAAACATCTAAATCTTAGTTAAGGATTAGTTCCAAGTGATACAAAAAATGTAAATATACTTTGTAACTTTTAACTTTACATTTTCTCTGCTAAAAATTACAAAGGAAATATCAAACATTTGTTGTAGATATTTTTAAATCTTAGTTTTGGATACAATTTGTCAAATACAATCTGACTCCTGATTTCTAATTAGGCCTAAAGAAAATATACTACTTAGCCAAGAAATAATAGGTACTTACAAACACTGGAGTCTCATATTTTTCTCAACATTTTGTCTACAGATATAAAGCAGTTTGCCCCCTGCATTTCTCAGATATCCGTCATAATAGCAAACGAAACCTGCTAGTTCAAAGGAAGACAAAAACTGCCTTCTTGGTCATGATGAAAACTCTCTTTTCTCTTATTTACTTGCTAACACGATTTTCCGTAAAGACAGTGCTGAACTTCATTGTTGCTGTTTACTGTTGTTATAATTGTGATTCTTGCAAATTTAGCAGATGTAAATCTTTCTACTTATCATTCAGAGAATATTGTTTGTTACATCTGTTGAGCTTGGAAAGCCTAAAGAATGCATTCATAATTACCAGCTCCTTCATTTCTAATCTCATGATATTTCACACACAACCAGAAGAAATGAAAATAAAAGCTTTTGACCACATAAACACAACAAAACTTGTGGATAGACAACAGAGAAAATATCTGGATGGTTCATGAAGCAGTACCCACAACACCTGGATGATCTGACACAAGGTTCAAACTTTATGTACATTGTGTTTACATTTCTCTGGCTGAATTCTTGGTGGTTACTTTGTGTAAATGAAACTACTAAATAAGCTTTACTCTTAATCAGTCAAAAAGAAATGGAGGGGGCTTCCCTGGTGGCTCAGCAGTAAAGAATCTGCCCAGCAATGCCGGAGACGTGGGTTTGATCCCTGATCCAGGAAGGCCCCACATGCCATGGAGCAACTAAGCCCTTGCACCACAACTATTGAGCCTGGCTCTAGAGCTTTGGAGACGCAACTACTGAGCAGAAACATAGCGACTACTAAAGCCCTTGTTCCCTAGAGCCCATACTTCACAATAAGAGAAGCCGCTGCAATGAGAAGCCCATGCACCACAACTAGAGAGGAGCCCCTGCTCGTTGCAAGTAGAGAAAAGCCCACACAGCAACGAAGAGTCAGCACAGCCAAAAATAAAAGGAACTAATTAACCACACTATTTTTTAAAAAAAGAAATGGAAAGATATACAATATGAAAGCTATTGAAGAAGGACTGGGATAAAGAACAGTGACTAGAAGTTGAATTGCAGGTTTTCGAAACACATTTTTCTTGGAGGACTGATGTAGAGATTAGAACTTGAGTTTAACATGAACAGATATGTATTTTCATTAATAATTACAGAATAAAATTTGCTCCTCCTATTCCATCTCTTTCTTTCCACTCTTCCTTTCCTTTTCTACTAGCTTCTCTTTTCTCTCCCCTTTTCCTCCTCCCTTTGTTCTCCTTTTCTCCTTCTCTCCCAGCATTCCCTCTTTTATCTTTAACTTTCCTTCTTTTTCTCTCTTTCTTTCTTCAAATATATGCAGAAGAATTTATGGGAGAGTTATACTGAAGTCATGTCAGTATAATTCATTAAGATTAAAGCTTAAACCCTTGCTTTATTTATTTCTTAGTATAACCTACTTTTCCCTAAGGGAATGTCTTAGGGAAATGCAGTGGAGAAGTTATCTTTTCATAAGGCAAATATTCAGGTTATTTGAAGATGGTCAAATGAAAGGAAGAGAGTGGTGGTTGATTGTTTTGTCCATTTACTTTTTTGTAATATAAGAGCCAAACAAAATTGAAGGTAAATATAAGATATCTCTTTAGCAATCATGCTAAGAAATTTAAATTCATGTGTTATTTAAGCAATATTCAAGTAAATCATTTTATTGTTGATGTTCTTAATATACACTTAATAAGAATATACCAGAATAAAATCTCAACCACTATTCAAAAATATTAGACTCAAAAAAATGAAAATAATAATTTTAGGCTTTAGATTGTAGAAGCCCATAATTAGCATAACATAATAATCACTGCAGATAGTGACTGCAGCCATGAAATTAAAAGACACTAGCTTCTTGGAAGAAAAGTTTTGACCAACCCAGACAGCATATTAAAAAGCAGACTCATTACTTTGCTAACAAATGTCTAGTCAAGGCTATGGTTTTCCAGTCATCATGTATGGAATGAGAGTTGCACCACAAAGAATGCTGAGCAGCGAAGAACTGATGCTTTTGAACTGTGATATTAGAGAAGACTCTTGAGAGTCCCTTGGACTGCAAGATCAAACAAGTCCGTCCTAAAGAAAATCAATCCTGAACACTCATTGAAAGGACTGATGCCAAAGCGGAAGCTCCAATATTTTGGCCATCTGATACAAAGAACTGACTCATTGGAAAAGACCCTGATGCTGGGAAAGATTGAAGGCAGGAGAAGAAGGGGACAAGAGAGAATGAGATGGTTGGATGGCATCACTGACTCGACAGACATGAGTTTGATCAAGCTCTGGGAGCTAGTGGACAGGAAAGTCTGGCATGCTGCAGTCCATGGGGTAGCAAAGATTTGGACATGACTGAGCAACTGAACTCAACTCAATTAATATTTCATTAATCATTAATCAGTGGATATTCAAATTAAGAGCTATAGCTGGATCAATACTTCCAATTAAAAAATAAAAACTACATAGCTTTAGTCTCTGTACACAATAGCCAAAAATATTGGCAATGCTTTTTCTATCCCTTAGTTATAGCACATAATAATTTTATGTTTGACATAATGTTGTGATAATTATTTAATATGCAATTAAACAAGTACTATTCTAAGAAGTCATAAAAGGATGACTACTAAACTTTTCCTGCAGTCTTCCACACTGCAACCACTAGAGTTGAGTGAAATAGATTAAGAGAATTACTTCAAATAGGAGTGTGAATTTTTAAAAAAAAAAATGGTTTTTAATTTCCTGAACTTTCAAAGAATGGATTTTCTCCATATCATCATTTTTAAAGTTAAAAAGATGATTGCTTTTATAACTAAAACTGTTTCCTGATTCTAAGATATCCTAAGATTCTTTGTTATTTATTATAGGGAATATCTTTGAATGTTGACTTTTCTGGAAAATACAAAGAAGTAACCATCTAAAACCTAGAGGTCTACAGTTCACGGGGTTACAAACAGTTGGACATGATTTAGTGATTTAACAAGAACAACAACCATTTAAGAAGTTAATATTAATGAATTAATAATTTAAATGTTTCAATGCTAATTTAATTTTAATAATATATGCAGTGTTCAAAATGCACATGTTCTTCTAGCTACTTTTCTATTTCTTTTGGATAATTCCAGGATGCATTAGGATAAAAGAAACAAAGAAAAGCAACTAGAATAAAAAATGTGTTTTGATTTTTATCTCTTCACAATTAATTGACAATTATTTCTTTTTTAAAAATTTTTTTATTTATTTATTTTTTCATTTATTTTATTTTTTTTTTTTTTTATTTTTTTAATTTTTTTTATTATTATTTTTTTTTTCCAGTGGGTTTTGTCATACATTGACATGAATCAGCCATGGATTTACATGTGTTCCCCATCCCGATCCCCCCTCCCACCTCCCTCTCCACCCGATTCCTCTGGGTCTTCCCAGTGCACCAGGCCCGAGCACTTGTCTCATGCATCCCACCTGGGCTGGTGATCTGTTTCACCATAGATAGTATACATGCTGTTCTTTTGAAATATCCCACCCTCACCTTCTCCCACAGAGTTCAAAAGTCTGTTCTGTATTTCTGTGTCTCTTTTTCTGTTTTGCATATAGGGTTATCATTACCATCTTTCTAAATTCCATATAAATGTGTTAGTATGCTGTAATGTTCTTTATCTTTCTGGCTTACTTCACTCTGTATAATGGGCTCCAGTTTCATCCATCTCATTAGGACTGATTCAAATGAATTCTTTTTAACGGCTGAGTAATATTCCATGGTGTATATGTACCACAGCTTCCTTAAAAAAAAAAATCATTCATCTGCTGATGGGCATCTAGGTTGCTTCCATGTCCTGGCTATTATAAACAGTGCTGCGATGACATTGGGGTGCATGTGTCTCTTTCAGATCTGGTTTCCTTGGTGTGTATGCCCAGAAGTGGGATTGCTGGGTCATATGGCAGTTCTAATTCCAGTTTTTTAAGGAATCTCCACACTGTTCTCCATAGCGGCTGTACTAGTTTGCATTTCCACCAACAGTGTAAGAAGGTTCCCTTTTCTCCACACCTTCTCCAGCATTTATTGCTTGTAGACTTTTGGATAGCAGCCATCCTGACTGGCGTGTAATGGTACCTCATTGTGGTTTTGATTTGCATTTCTCTGATAATGAGTGATGTTGAGCATCTTTTCATGTGTTTGTTAGCCATCTGTATGTCTTCTTTGGAGAAATGTCTGTTTAGTTCTTGGCCCATTTTTTGATTGGGTCATTTATTTTTCTGGAATTGAGCTGCAGGAGTTGCTTGTATATTTTTGAGATTAATCCTTTGTCTGTTTCTTCATTTGCTATTATTTTCTCCCAATCTGAGGGCTGTCTTTTCACCTTACTTATAGTTTTCTTTGTAGTGCAAAAGCTTTTAAGTTTCATTAGATCCCATTTGTTTAG